>NC_137502.1:28724555-28829555 GCF_041902795.1 Electrophorus electricus | reverse complement strand
GCACTAACTACAACAAAAGGAGCCAACATAACGTACTGTAACCATCAATCAGTACTGCAAACAGAACAGGCTTAAATAAGGCATAGCATAACTCCATAACAGCCCCCAGGTGGTGCGGTGATTGAAGGAACACACATGAGCTGAGTGAGGCTCAGCACAAAGGGAAACAAATATTCTGTGAAGGTTCCTTTTTAGAAAGATGACATTGCCTTTATTTGAGCAGAAATAGAGCACAACTCATTTTCGAAACTCAGGCAACACTTTGACCTGTTCCCCTGTTGCCATCTATTTTACATATTTGATAATATAAGAACTGCAGGAAGGGTTCCTATGGAAACAGCAGTGGCTTTAGTGAGAAATGACAAATTGTGTTTTAAAGAAAAAAAACTTTTGATTATAAACAAATGTTTTTCTTTGTTTTACCGAAGTGGACAAGATCACAATGTCCCAAAGCAGTTTCACATAATTGATTTCACTAATTAATTCAACTTGCTTGCACTACTTTCTCCATGCGTCTATGTATTTTCTTATGCTGAAACCTTACTGCACTTAGAACTGCAGCTCAGCTTTGGACGTCCCTCCCTCTTAACACATCCTACTCACTACATATTTCACAACAGCATTTTATACTGTAATAAAGCTTGTACTGCTCATAATACAGATAATGACATTTTTTAAATAAAATTGATGAATGATGAAAATAGACAGGCAGAGACAAACTATAAAAATATAAAATGTAAAAATGCTAATAATCTATTTTGAGCACACAGCCAGGACCAAAACCCTCTCTTGCTGTACACATATAATTTGCTTGAGAATGAACACTTTTTTTTTAAATTTCATCAAATATCCCACATCTGGAGCAACAGAAATCGAAAAAAAAAAAACTATTTTAAAAGATTTGCACAGGAAAGGTTCAAGTGTTGAATTAAATAGTGGAGTATTTATTTGGTTCCAACTGGACTTAAATCAACAAAGCAGGTATGAATTTAACACTGCAACTGTTAAGTTTGTACTGAGGTTTTTGCCCTGTGGTAACTGCTAAGGAAGAAAGAAAAAAAACGTTCCCTTATTTTTCCTGGAAATGGAGCCAATGACAAGTAAGCAGTCCTATATTTCATCAGCTAATTTGAACCTTTGACTCTTAAGTGCTGCATAATAACTGAGTAAGTTCAGAGTTATCATATAAGAAACAAGTGTGGTTGCAAAATATATGTGGCTTTGAAGATATTAAGATGTCAGTGTGAAAATAATGGATAACCAACATTAGACACATGCACATATTGTTCTCTGTATGAGAATGTAATCAATTTCTAATCATGACCAAAAGAACACAAGGTAATAGAGAGGTTATTATGAATCGAATCAACGAGAACTTGGAGGATCAGGCAAGAGTTTTACAGCAAGAAAAGATACGTAGGCGCCTCCTCCATCTTCTGACATGATCCTTTCATCAAAAAGTAAGAAAAACTGACTGATTGTGTTATAATGACCGCAGGCTACTGACTTCATGAACACCACAGCAGGAGTTTGGCCTGAGATATCGTTAGAAATAGATCAACACAAATTCCTGAACTCCTGCATATTCAAGACAAGACAAAATTCCACGTTAACAAAGCAAAACATATTCACACAGAGTTTAGTGAAGCCCAGAGGGAGAAGCTCCAAGTGTGTGTGCTTGCGCAGGTTAGTATTGTCAGTCAGTCAAATTTGAACACCTGGGAGCAGTACAGAGTGCCTATTCTCTGTCAAAATCAAAATTGAAGTACATTTTACCGTTATATGCAAATGAAATAGTTTCAGTTTTGAAATCTGATCCTTCACACACCGCCATGTACTCCAACAGGTCTCCATTTGACATTTTATATATGGAGTGAGACTTGGAAGAGCCTTATATATTAATATGCCTTAATCTGCATTTGAATCTAAAGTGACAAACAGTATGGTCTGTTTGCCATACTGTATGAACAAACCATGAATACCTCAAGAGGGGAATCCTATCTTTGCTTGTAATGTGTTCAGGGCTCTCCTTTCTCTACATTTATGAGCTCAAGCGAAAAGCAAATGCAATGTCCTATTCCGCTACACACACAAATTTTGTTAACTGAAAACTCAACTCAAGAGTTGGAGTGCTGCACTTGTGCCATTTGTTTAGTCATAGCTGACTATGACCTCTTGGTAAGACAGAGCCTGCTATGTCACCTTCTGTTCCTACCTAGCCAAGCTCAAATGCATGCACTCAGCTTGCACTGACAACCCAGAACATTGTTATTGCTTCTGCGGTGACCCTTACATAAGCCTGGCATAAAGGAGTATTTAGCCAACTTGGCCGTTTCTCCTCGGCCGTCTCTGGCAAGACCCATGCGCTTCAGTCTCCTGCACTGAGAGGGTCAACCTACCATGACCCAGAGGAGTCATGATGCGAGACAGAGGGGAGAAACCTCAGTGGCATCTCTCTGAAGTCAATAAAGGCAGTGAGCAGCAGCCCACTTGGAGCAGAGCTTGTCAGCAGTGCTGGAGGCTACAGGAGAGTCACAAGAGAGAGAGTCACATTTATTCCTTCCCACAGGGAGCCTCAAAAAATGTCACAGTAATGAACTGAGGTTAAGAGACTATGAGAGAAAACAGGAAAAGGGATGTGAGGCAACAGTGACTAATGAAACAGTGACAGTTTTATCCTGATCCAGTGCTGAATGTAAATGTTGAAAATACATTGCAGTACATTCCACTTAGATTTTTGGAATATCAATGACATGTTGCGGTAGATTTCATTCTCTAATGGGAGGATGTTCCCCCCCAACATTTAAGGTGACGCTATGGTAGATTATTTTCTCTTCTTTAAACCACTGAACAGAGATATTGCTGGATTTCTGGCTGCAACTAATCACCGGCCACGTGGTTATGCCTTCACATTACACATACAAAAAAGTATGATGCACCATATATGCCAGTTAAGTACAGTTATGCTGGACCACCATTGCCTCATTTCAAGGCAGCCTGTAAAAAAGATCCACAAATCCCGCACGGATTCATCAGGTTACATAATTTTGTACCAACAAATTACTACTCACTTGATAGTTACAGTTGATAGATTGAGATTTGGAGTCTTGAACAGAACAGCTATCAATTTTATAGCACAAAAGGAGAAATTACGTAATTTATGTGTACTTTATAAACCAATAATAAAAACTTTATAAACCAATAATAAACTCTTGGACACTATTATGACAAAATGGGACATTATATAATACACTGATATGATATAAGATGAACAGTCTTACTCTAATCCATGCAGAAGCTACATGTTCTTTTAAATATACCACCGTTAGCATCTCTGTAACATCACACTGTGAGAGCATATTTGTGTATTAGGTGTTGAAGAGATCTATGGATCTTTAATATCACACATATTGTTTTTTTCCCTACCGATTCTCCAGGGTTACTGAATGGGTGGTGAATGCAGACGTGACTTCAAAACCCCCAGGGCATCCAGCTCAACAATGGCCAATCTACCACTGGCCTCGTACAGTGAGTGGGATGATCATTGTTCCAAATACATGCTGATTATATATTACTAGAACCCACCATGACTATCACAGTAGGACCAAGAAGAGGAAGGACCCATTCTTGCCGTATCGTTCATCACAGGCCTTTAAATAATACACGAGTACGGCTCTCCGTTGTTTTTCTTGTTTTTAAATTTTTTTTAGCTTTTCTAGTTCAATGGCCTTTATTCCATTATGTATGAACTTAAAGGTCATCTGTGGTTTTGATTCTCTATCAACTTACAAAATGCACATTATCATTTTCTTTTATCTCTGTCTGACATTAATACCAAAAAGTCACATAATGGCCTGCGAAAAAGGACTCCTGCACTAGTAAATCTTTTTGTTTTATTTAAATCTTATATTTCAGTTTGGTGCCCTATTTTAACAAATTAAGTCTGCATAATATGCATAAAGATTTTTGTCACTTTAAAATATACTCTGACAGCAACTTCGCACTTGGTCATCTTAGGCACCTTGTATCCGAATTGTATCCTGGGAAGATTTTGAGCAAGTGCACTTATACTGTGCAGTCAAACGTGTCTCTGGGTAGCCAAATTGAAAGCAGTTTGCTATTTAGCATGAGAAATGCAAATCCATTCATACTACTGTGTCATTCTTCCTTTTTGTTATGCAGAAAGAGTAAATAATGAGATGCTTTGAAAATGCCACTTAGTAATATTTTAACAATTTTCCTAAAGTTTAATGACTATTTTGTCATTTAGATTTTGTCATGTCAATTTGAAGTGGTTTGTGGATATTACGTAAGAGAATTTGTAGAGAGGAGAATTACCACTTGTAATGTCTTCTGGGTTTGTGGGATGTGAGAGGCGCCCCAGAGCAAGCCCAAATGAATGGGGATGAAAGGACCTAAAAGGTTTAAAACATTTTTTTTTACTTTCTCCCCACTTGGCTAGGATCCTCCTTTAATTTTTTTCTAAACTTATTTCTATCTCTTCAGCAACCAGGTTTTGGGCAGTAAGATGCTATAATTTCTACTACTGAGTGCTAATTGGTTGGTGAGCTGACGCCAGAGTGCTATGATAGTGCAGTACATACTTAGCCTCTTTTTGGCCGTTTAGCACCATTCAGCCCCATTCATAGAGCACTGGCTCATTGGCACCCTCTGGCATTTTGACCTCATTTTTTTATATAAATGATATGTGTCTCGGGTGCAGTTTGCCTGTGTTATTTTATGCAAATAGCAACTATACTGTGTATTCTCAACAGTAGTAGCCTTTCTGATAATTCATTCATATAAAATCATGCTCACTTATATACATAATTAGGTTTCAAATATGATTATGAAATTATAATTACTTTGTTACGCAAACATATCTACTGTCCTGTAGTAATCTCAGTAATGCACTTGAAAAAACAAAGTTATGGCATACTGACTTAGCGTTACACACAAGAAACACACTAGTATTAGCTGCAAAGAGAATTCTGTTTATCAGCCAGTAGCTTTGGCGAGCTCACTGTACTGAATGATGATTCAGTGGTGAATAGTTTTGGAATTTTATAGATTTTATTCTCAGGTGTATTTGTATACAAATTTGCAGAGGTCTGTGTCTCAGATAACTGTCACCAAGAGTTATTAGCAGCCTATAAACATTCTAGGAGCCTTTGCTGCTCTATATGCATTTGTCGTTTTCCAAAGTAAGTGATTAATTCTTTTGTTGTGACCAATCTTTGTTCATAGTGAGACAGTTTGATTGGGCTCAAGTAGACATAAAAGCTGTCCTTATTTGTGAAATTATGATGTGGAACCCTGGGAGATAAACTCTTTTTTTTTGGCATCAGAATGTTCAATTTTCTGTGGAAAGAAATTCCCACAGTAATCTTGTTCAGACCCCTGCATGTTACTGCTGACACTGCTTATCGACTTACAGAATGGACACATGATTAGACTGGTTGTGTAATTACGTCTCGGCCGTACAGTCTTTTCTTTCTTTACATTTTTTTTTTAATCTTTGCATTCTCACCACATTCACAGCCTTTCATTTCAGGGTTGCTGTTATTGTGAAAGTAACACTGTCTATATCCCTTTCATCTGTGGAGCCATTTTTAATCAGTGGGTCCTAACTTGTCTCTACTAAGTTTGGTGACAACAAATTGCAGGCACATGAGTCACTACGTGCTACCTATACCGAAGTTCAAAAACATATTCTCAAGATTATTTTCATGTACATGGAGCCGTATACACGTACATCCCTACTGGAAAATATTAAGACAAACAAAGATGCAATTGACTGTCGATACAGGCTGGGATTCTTTAAAATAAATAAATAAATTTTTAAAAAAGTAGAAAAAATCAACCTGAAATTACATAGTGATAGCTTCCTTACTTTTGGGACTGGGCTTGTGCACAAATGGGACAATTTGAGTTACATATTACATATTTACTTATTTCTCTCCACTAAGCCTCTCAGCATACAAATGCAAGAGAGAACTTTATAGAAGACTGGGAGGTTTGGTTACAACCTGGCCTACATTTTCAAATATCAAGTGAGTGTTCTGTTCATTGTGTATTATGCAGGAAGCAGTAATATGAACAAATTCGTTCTTAAAATGCTTTTATTAGTGTTTGAAGAGAACTTGTTTTATTCACATGTAGTTTACAATTTCCTTTTTGAAATAAATGATTATTTTTTTAGTTGACTAGAGCTGCCATCTTTATAATAAGTCTATGAGTTTCCAAATTAAAAAACTATTTTCGTATGAATCTATATCTTTGATATTTAGTGAGGATATGGACCTTCAGAGTGAGTGTGAACAGCAGGAGTGACAATTCTTTTCTTTTTCTTGGCTTTAGCAGTGCTTAGTTCTGCTACTGCTTCTGTACTGCTACTGCTCACTGAAAGCTTTACTCTCCAGCAAGACCTTAGTTACAAGGTCATGGGTTCGGTTATGAAGGAGCCCACATACTGTCATACTGAGAAATATGCAAGTCTTTGGATGAGAGCGACCGCCAAATGCCATTAATGTAATGAACTCATGCTCATAAACTCACTTTACACAAAACAACAGGCTAGCCTATGAGGAAACAGGCTACCCTATAAAGAAACAGGCTAGCTTATAAACAAACAGGCTAGCCTATAAGGAAACAGGTTAGCCTGTGAGGAAACAGGCTAGCCTGTGAGGAAGAAAACATGCTAATATGAAACAGTGTTCTTGCACAATGCCCATTATCTGTCACAAATACAGGTGAAATCACAAAGTAGACAAATTCATTTCTGTCATCACAATGCAGTGTATTTATAAGCCAGAATGAAATTATGTAAACCTTTTTCTATTTAGCTTTACCAGCAAATATCAGATTGTCTACCTGTTTTACTGCCACAAGAGAAACAGTTCCCTTCTGAATAGTTTAAGCAAAAATAAGATAAGAAATTTGGTTCTGCATGACCACATAAATGCGATCTTATCATTAATTACCCTCAGTTATAAGGATAAGGAAGGCGGACTTCAAACAGCACACACCATATTACAGTGCGATATCTTTATTGAGCATCTTGTGAACCCTAATAGTCATTAACTAGTGTTTTTATTAACAGTATCTTGAAGCAATCACTTCCCATGCTGCTAAATCCTACCCAGATATGTCTTTGTTTGAACAGCCTGCTTCAGATTATGCATAGCGTCTGCAACTCTGTTGTTCTAAAGCACAGAAGTTCTGATGTTTGCACCAATCTCTTGTTGATTCACTCCATCATTTTTGGATGACTGTCAGGCCACATGACCCAAACTCTGTTGAGTTTTAGATAGCAGACAGACACCCTGACGTTCTGCTGTTGGAAACTTCTCATACAGCTGGAGGAATTTGTTGGGATGCATTGGTCTCTCAGCGACTTTGAACGATCCAGGCCCTGAGTTAAAAAAATGCCCCACTATTTTCATTAGGTTTCTTCCAGTTTCCCGCAGGGTTGAGATGGAATTTTGTTTTTGGGGGGGCTTTTTTGGTGCTGTGCAGTGTTTTACATGCAGTCTTCCATCAATTACCTTTATTGTTTGAAACATATTTTCCATAAAGCAAAATACAAGACATTATGAGCGTCCTAGGCATATTTCACTGTACATTTAGGTAAACTGTGCCACTCAGTTAATATAAAATTACTTCTACTAATGTCAACTAAACTCAACTTATTAATCATATTTGACAAGAGCAAATGTTAGAGGAAACTGGAGATTTTTTATTATTGTACTTGGCTGTAAGGGTGTGAGTGTGATTAAATTGCTCGCTCATTAACATTCTAAACTTATAGCATGGAGAGACCCATGGGGAAGATGCAGTCACACTCAGACTTTCCTTTAATTAGTGGGAGGCAGACAGGGATCATTGAGATGTGTGATCTTCGGCTGATTGACAGCTACTGCCCTTTGTCACTTAGTGTTGATTCAGCTATCTGCACTTGTTTTATTCTCCTACTTTCAGTGTCCACAATAATTACATTTGCATGCTTATTCATTTTAAATCTGAGCAGAAATAGCATACTTTTGTACAGTCTTTTAGTGAATAAAAGGGCAGGGTCACTTTTGTTTCAAAAATTGCAAAGCACCAGACACTTAGACAGGGCTTGTGGATTGCAAGGTATCATGGGACTGACAACATGACCTATTAAGAATTCATAAACGCTACTAACACTTGTATTCCACTGACCATCATAGTGATATAGAGTAATTTCCCCTGATTTCAGCTGAAACACACAACGGGTCCTCTGGAGCTCTGGTTACCTTTGAACAATAATGACCACTTATCCATTTTTCTATAATGTCGGTGCAATTATTTATCTTTCCGCTACCAACCGCATTTCCACTGTACAACAGAAGAAAAAAATCCCCGGGCTTGTGCAGCCAGTCTTGCGTGTGCGCCAGCCTTCTTTCCATATGCTGGAGTCTTTCGCTGATGGGGCTATCACGCGGACACTCCCGAAGTGTCTGGCAAGTCGTGCTTTCTTTGAATGGAAATGAATGCTATGAAATCTCTGGGACGCTTCGGGCACTTGCAGAGCTCGAGCGTCTGGAAAGCGAACGAAGAGAAGGGAGGCGCCAGACTCTACCGCGAGCCTATCGAAACAGATGGAGAGATACCTGCTAAGTGACAAGACACATGCGCCGAGCTGCGCCAGATACTCCAAAGCAAAGTCTCATATGGTGCAATAATTCAGCGTGGTCGCGTTTAATAGACTCGCACTCCGTGCGCTTAGCAATTACACGGCTATATTCTTCACACCGTAAGGCGAACACAATATTACAAGACGCTTCTAGTGAAAAATCAATATTTCTACTTTATATACCGCTCTATATCTTGTTGCTGATTTGAGCCAATATTGAAATTGAGCCATAATTCATAGTTCCCCTCCCACAGTTTCCCTTGCCATTAAGGTATTGCCAACCAAATGCCATCTCAATTAAACTGGGGCAGGGCGTGGGTGGACTTTGTGATTTTCCTGTACTCGTGCTGTTGGAGAAGCATCCAGAGGGCGGAAGCAGACTGATATACTAAGAAAATTATTTCACTGATATTCACTTAGTCCGCTGGTGTTCAGGGGTGCCTTCGTTTAGTAAGCTCCCATGTCGAGTTGCACAATAGGACATCATCTAATGATGTTCTGTTGGCTGTCTCGCATCTTATGGTTTCAGTGTCCTAATATAGTGGACAAAACTTTGGAATGTGAACTAAGCATTTATAGAGAAAATGTACGAGGCGTCTTCAAGTATGTGCACCCCCCCCCCCCACCCCCCCCATTTTGTTTTCTGGGGAAGTGGATTAAACAGATTCCATATCAAAAAGCATTTGCATTTATATGTAATTGGCACTGAAATTAAATGACTCTTTAATGCCGTTTTTTTAATCTCGGTCCAGACTGAACAATGCATCATCTGACATATTTTGCTCACGATGGGAAGGCTTGTATGCTCACACACAAAGCCAGCAAGCTGTTCCATGGTGGTGAAATATTTGCTGCAACGTATTCATTTGTTTGTAGCGCTGGAAGATGCCAGCCACACTGATATATTCTGCACCCATTTTCACATTGAATGGACATTAGTGAAAGAGATGTCGGAGATCAGACCTGCATTAGAAGGGTGTGGTGATGGAATGGTTTCTTTGTTTCTGTTTACATCAGCGGAGAAATGAAATCAGACACCAGACAGGAGGACATAGGGTAGATGACCATTGAGTGAATGGAGAAATGGCTACTGACAGAAGACCACACTGATCCAAAACTCTGGCTCACGACTGCTGCTATTTCATTTGCTTTGGCTTACAAGATTAGGTTTGAAACAAAACCACAGACCTGTTTACAAAAGATAAATAAATAATGATCAGTAATACTATTCCACATACTTTAGGCGACCTAGAATGAAATAACAATGATATGAAGGAGTTTTGTGCCCTGTTTACTGATGCACTTGTCAAACATGATTATTTTCAAGAAGGAAGAAAATTCTTATTTTTCTAGATGACGAGGTGCTCCATGGGCTGACTCACCAGATGACTAACAACCATCTCCACCACGTGGACAGATGCTGGGAAGCTTTCTGAGAGCTGCTCATGGCAAACGGGTCTTCCAGTAGTACCCTGAGATCTCCAAGAAGGTTCGTTCTAAGAAGAGAGCAGGCCTACACCTGCCTGACTTCATCAGACTGCCTGTGTGAATCAGGGCTACCGCTGCTGGCTATAGAATACAGTAATGTCAAATGTTCAAATGAAGACTGAAGACTCGCCTCTTCACTGAGTCACTAAGCACTTAAATATGCACTTAAAAAACTTTTACTCTCTTCTTTTCCACTCTAGCCAGAGCTTTAGCCTGGTAGTGTTCCTGATCCTGACCTTTCTATACTTACATGAGGACATGTATTTGATAGAGTATAAAGCACTTCTGAAAGTTGCTCTGGAGAAGAGCATCTGTCAAATTATGTGAATGTAAATGTAATGTAATATACTACAGTAATGTTATGCAATGAGCACAAGAACTATGTTTTTGGTAGAAAAACCTAAATGTACAGATGAGTTTTTCCTTGCCACTATCATCTTTGGATTCCTCACTGGGGTCTTGGATTCTGACATCTGTGAATACACACTTACCATTCACATTCTACTATAAATTCAGATTACTTTTGAAGCTTTCTAGATTGTTTATGATGGCACTAATTCCAGTTTACACATCCATATACATGTGATCTATAAATAGAAGGAGCCATGTTCAATTTCTGCACTCCATGTAGTCGACTGTTTATTTTTGTCAAACAATTTTTGGTTTATTATATTTATTTTATTATTTATTTTTCCACACAAAGAAAGGCTTAAAAACTGCATGAGCTGAGCAGGAAAGCAACTTCCTGCTAAGCCCAGGGAAATCTTGTGTAGCTGGTAATTTGGTATGCAGCGCTGACATCAAAATCATGAACCCTAAAGGATGCCATGGTTGGGAAATCACCGTGCCATGAGAGTCCATGCTGAGCACTGGAGGATGCGTGTTGCCGGCTGCTGTGAGATAGCCACGTTCTGGGTCTGGGCTCCTTCGCTAAGGATGAAAGCATTGATTTGGACAACATTAGCTGGGAAAGAGGAGTGAGTAAACAAGAGCGGATACAAGGACATTATGTCTACAGCCCGGTGTAAAAAGAAGATGATTTACAGCAAGTCAAGAGACCACAGCGTTAACGATAGTACCATGACCTCATCCCATATAAGTTCGAGAGTATGTGGTATATGCAATAGTGAAGGATACTGATTTACTGCCATGGTCACTGTCATTTGTAGCACATGAACCTCTAACGCTTGTTATAAAAAAGGTGGTCGATACATTTCACAACCCTTTAATTAAGAAATTATGGACCAGAAATGAACTGAACTAAAACAGACTCTTGAGGGAAGGTGAATTTTATTCATAAAAATAATAGTGGCGTATAAACAAAATTAGGTATAGTAACTTGACTTGGGTTTGGGTAAGACTGCCATGGGGTTCACACAGTCCTCCAGCAGCTGCGTCTGTACGATAAGCCTCTAGCCAAGAGAGAGAGAGAAAGAGAAATAAAAGGGGAGCTTGCTGAGCTGTGTGAACAAGTGAGGTCTGTTTCCCATTCTGTAGAAGTGGATGGAAGACGAGGGGAGGGGAGAGGAGAGGGGAGGAGAGGAGGGGAGAGGAGAGATAGAAACGGGAGGAGAAGGGTTCAGAGGAGCAACTCAAGGCCATAAAGTCATCAAAGGCTATGGAACAAAAAGTGCAGTGGAACATTTAAATGTGCCCTGCGAGAGTAATGCAGGGAGGGAGAGTCTGGAGCTGCCTGTCGGTGACTGGACCTCTGTGTGTCGCACTGCAGGGTGTGCCAGTTCTGCCTGCCATGCCCTAATCGAGATGACAGGCACTTCTAACTCCCTAATGCGCTCTCTCTCATTCACTCTCTTTGGTCTTCCATTTTTGATGGTGGATCCCCCCCCACCGCGTCTCTTCTGCTATAACAGCTAAAATGCAGAATTTGTCCCCCATAAAACACACAAGCACTTGCTCACAGGCACATTTACATAAGAGCGTCAGCAGCTGATATATGTTGCCTCGTGTGTTTGTTTATGGCTGAAAACAGAGCGGCACCGTCGATTTTTTATTCGTCCGCTCATATGCTTGCTGATTTGCCAAGCGTCACGAATAGACTCGAAGTGTTGTAAAACAGCACTGTGTCAACTCAGTGCTCCAAAAGTACGCAGATGGCCTTGCGAAAACTTCTGGAGTTAAGAGCCTTCCTTGCAGCAAGGCACGCCACTTATTAGCGATCTGATGCATTCAGGCACAGTTGACGGAGAAAACAAACAGTCCTTAAGCACGGCAAGCAGAGCAGGCTGTCATACGCTTTCGGGAGGGAACAGGACACAGCGAGTGCTTCTTTGTTACCAGCGCTATAAGCAGGCCATCGCATGTGCACTGCAGTGAAATAACGTCTGACAGGGAAAGCGACAGTATGACTACATCATGACAGCCCTGGGAGTAGCAGATTACAGGAGGCCAAAAGATTACAGGATTACATAAGAAGAACGCAGACATCCCGTTTCCACCAAGACTATATTTAGATGGGAGCATTTTTAGATTAATTTCTTTGTATTGTTCATTTTTTAGCTGTGGATATCGCAGTTTGAACGCCAGCCAGCCTAAGAGTCTAAAGACTAACTTGCATCTAAAGTCTAACATAAGTGTAAAAAGGCTATATTTATTAACCAATGTTTTCCTAACTAATTATTATGCGCTCCATTCAAGGAGGTACCTTTGAAGCGTGACAGTAGGAGAGAACTTGTACTGAACTACAGCTATTGTTCCAGAAGGGAGAAGAAACTCTAGCAGTGTAGGGGATTAGGCCGCTACAAACATAAACTTTAATAAGCCTAAAATGTTCAAACATGCATACTTTGATTACGACATAAATGAGTGGGACCTTCTAACATCCCCCGAGTTCATCGTGACTTACAGAATCACGCTGCGGGGGTGCTGGGACTCGTTCATGCTACCGTTCCCAACAAACATCAAAACATTTGCGATGCACAGATCATTTGACAACGGTGGTTCTTTTCGTGTCATTGACGGAATGAATTTTATGTTTTAGTGCGTCACATTGTGTTTGTTTCACACACACACACACACACACACAGGCTGACAGTTAAATAAATGTAGCTAAATAAATTAAAAAAAAACTGTAACACATGCAGCAGCTAGTAAAGCTAACAAACTCTAACGCAATTAGCCAAATGCATCCCCGCCAATATTTAAAGAGCTCTTATGGAGACAAGCGTCGTCTGCTTGCGCAAACAAAGCGCCTGTCACCCTTGCCTCTGTATGCAAATCAGCCCTTCCTGAACGATCTCACCCAATCACAGCACGCCACTGTTCCAGCCATCCCAGAAGTAGGGCACTGCGTCAAGGGCATCGCTGCTGTTCTTAGGAAGATAATGACTAGTGTAATTAGCAATTATGAGTTGATAATAGCGAAAGACGATGTCGGGACTTGGCGGTGGATGCCATGTTGCAGTCTTGAATGTAATCGCTGTTGTGCTGAAGTGCTTAACAGTCAAGGAGGGCAGGAGGGTTGTGGGCAATGGTATGAACGCCTCTTGGCTGTAACGCCCAGACCATTAATACGGAGCGGATCACGTTTGCTTTAGGATAAGACGACGTGGGTACGTTTTCGATGCGGGGTTTTCCTCCACCCTTTAGTATAGCACCAGCCTGAATCGAATCAGTCCTTCTCCGGAGAGTGAGCTTCTCACTTGCTACTCTTACCAAGAGGAATGCCTCACCGCCTTACTACAGCCCTTCTGATTTACTGACTGTGCGTCTCACCCTGAAAGCTACGCAGAGGAGCTCTGGTAGCTCTGGATAGTGTAACATTCAGACTCTGTGGAAATGCTGACTTTAAGGTGCAAGACATACCTTAGAGCCAGAAGGCTAAATTAGCACACATACACGCACACAAAAAACCAACCTTCAGTGACCACAAATGACAATATAAGCAAATTAACAACCGCACCGTAAGACATGAATAAACGTGCCACACGCTGATCAGGTGGGCGGAGCCAGAGTTACCAGGCCAGAGAAGCAGAGCAATGGCGAGAGCACCATGGGGTGCGTGTGAGCGGAGGTGTGACAGGAGCCAGGCAAATATACGTTTTAGTGTCCATTTAAATTCCACAGCCACGAAAAATGAAATGTATAATTTAAACATTCTGTCTTTCCTTTGAAATGTTATTAGCTTTCACTAGGTCACAGGGCTGGCAGCATGGTTTAACTTTTGCGTTTGGCCTGAACTCTCTTGAAACAAAGGCCTTTTCCTTAGCTCATGCTTGGGTGGTTAAGTGTGCTCTCCCTAGTTTAATTCCGTTTCAAATTACTCTTATTCCTAGCAATTTGAATAGGTAATATATCACAGGGCTTTTTGAATGCTTATATGTAGCAGAACGCCCCTGTGTCATGAAACGTGACTTGTGCTAAAACATTAAATTCTTTAATTTCAGTGCATCTATCTCACTCCCTTTCACTCTGCAGTAGTAGACTGCACCAGGCTTGTTTACAAAACTAAACTAGTGAATCCAGTCTTCGTTTAACCATAAGGGTTTCCTTCCGCGCGCGTGCACACACACACACACACACACACACACAACACACACACACACACACTACTCCACTCTAGCTCCCTAGTGTATATCCCTTATTTCAACACACGTCCTGCTGATAGCTTCTAAAAAAAAGTTTCCTTCCTCGACATCTTGTGGTTCTCCCCCCCCCATGTGTCTGTGTGCACGCGACGTCTCTGTGGTTGTTGTTTCCTGTTTTTCTGTTATTCTTTTCCTCTCTCTTCCTGCATCTACAGATGGGCCTTATTTTTTTTTTATCAGACTGGCGTGATGCAGAGAGAGGGAGTAATCTGTGTGAAATTACTTTGGCTTCTGTCCACAGGTAGAATCTAGTCCCTATTCTAAGCTTTTGCACAGAGAGAGCGAGAAAGCAACAGAGATGGAGAGAGGGAGAAGGTGAGAGGGGAGGGCTAGAAAGGGTTCGACACATGCCTGTGTTTTTTAAAGAGAGATGGCAACATTCTCACCCATCTCCTGCTGAGAGCTTTCTTGTCTTCTACTTCACATTCATTCTGCTCTAGCTCGCCAATGTACAAATTGCTCTTTACACCCTGATGATGCCCATGACGATCTGACGGGACTGATATAGCGGTGGCATAACCTTGGAAATTAATTATATTGCATTTTATGAATTTGACATGTAACATTACTTGGTGGCATTCCGATCCATGTTGCACTTAATTACTATTTCCAAATGACATGATTTGCATTTCTTTTCAATTCATGTTCTTACTGCGACCAGCCTGGTTGCATAAAATAAAATCAGGACTCTGAAATTGACATGCATGCTTGAAACTTTAATAATGATTTAATGATTACATCACGGCCGGTAAAAGACCAGCAACAGAAGGGGAGACAAAAGGTAGATGGAATTCTGGGAGACGGCATGTCGGTTGATGGCGATAATGTGATTTGACAAACAGGACCACTCACGACTGGAGCCCTTTATGCATTTATTAAAGCCTGACAAAAGTCTCAAGTTGTAGTCTAAGACAGAGTGCTAGATTACTGTTCCTCAGATCCAAGTTCCTGGAAATCTCCCACTTAAATCTGCTATTCAGATAACTTAACCTGACAGCTGGATTGCACTGCAGTAGGTCTGGGAGAACAATGCATTCAAAGGCTTTGTTTGTTTCCATGCCAACTGCATAGTGCCAGAGGTGTGGACAGACTTGCTGACCAGTCCAAACTTTCTTGCAGGGCCCATGTAGACAAGCATCCAGCATAGACTGCCATCCAGTTTTTATGCCTCTAATGTTACTCCTGTAATATTGACTCCACAGTGTGATGGGACATTATGTTACACCGCAATCACAATGTCACTCATTTCCATTGCCAGGTTCACTCTAAATTCCTTTTCTTTGTATTTCTGACTTCTGACTTGTAGTGCTGACAAATTCAGATAACTGGTCATTTTTTACAACCTTACTTTTCCTCTAGTACTGAATATGCTCTGTGTGCAGGTGTCTCCTGCCATGATAGTACCCTTATGTGTGTCTCCAAAACCAGATAGTACCCCTACCCTCCTTATCAATGTGTGTGTGTTCACAAATATCAGGACTCAGTCTATCTCTTGTAGCTTTGTTAAAACCCTGTAGCCAGCCATTTCAACCACTTAAATCATCATAAATCCATTTCAGTTATTAAGTGCAAGTCACATGACATAACAGAGGCGCATGGGACTATAGCATTGTCACTAAATCATTCTGTGCACTCAATTCCTCAGAGGGCCAGCAGTGACTAAATGAGACGACAGTGACTAAATAAGAATTCTTAAATGATTCAAATATTTGCTTACCTGAAAACAAATCTTTATAAATATTGGCAGACTTTGGATGCCAAGGCACAGACACTTGTGCAATGTGCCAAACAGAACCTTGACATTTGCTGCAGCAGTATATCTGCATTTATCTCTTCACAGTAACTGAGACTGAAGGGAGCAACATGATTAAAAACATATACAGTCATATGAAGATTAAAAATAAAAAAGCAGAATGCAGGAAAATGGGAGACTGTTTGAAATGCTTGCCCATAAAGTCAGGTTTCTTTGAACCATATGCAGAGTGATGTATTGGTACTCTTCATTAGTCACTAGCCATGTAGGTAGGCTCAAAAAACTAAATAAACAACAAAATAAATCCACAATTACATGTGACTGGCAAATCTATCTGACAGCGTTCAGATGCAATTTAGGTGCATCTAACTAGTTCCCATTGTGGGCACATTATAGTTCTCTGTGCAACAACAGTAAAAGTCATACTGTTTTGTGAAGTACTGGAGCATTATAACTTATAACTTGTTTTAAAAAAGGATTATAAAAGTGTGCCATCATCAAGAAAATAACTCTGGGCTGCAATTTGAGAACAAAACAACTTTGTTTCCAGAGATGTCTGCACTTGGAGTATACAATGAGAATAAGTGAGTGACAGATGTTCCCTTTTAAAACCCCTCAGCCATGAAATGAAAGATATTTAAGTGAAGGAGATGAACATGGGATTTGCATTCTATATCATATGCGCTGAATATTTCATATAGACGACCATTTTGTCATTAGTCATAGAGGATATTGGAAATGGCATGCCTTTGTGATAATCCATACACGCCTCTACCCAGTCTCTTCACAGAACTCCAGAAAGAAGCTTAAATGCCATGTGTCCAGTCACCTGTGTATTTCAAGATATAGTAGTGTATGTTTAATGTCTGGTCACATATGCCTTTCAGTATAGTTTTGGATGTTTTATTTTTTTAACTATAACATGCAGTATATGACATCATAATTTATCAACATGCTATTTGAACAGAAGCTAATGTCTGACTAATATTTGCATCAGTGGCTGTGCTTGGAGGGTCTAGCTGTTTTAGTTTGCCAGTGTTTCCACACCCATGGCTCTTGGACATGTACACATACACCTCTGAGGTGTCCCCAGAACCTAGGATTTCACAGAAGCAACTGCAGTGTTATTGTTTCTGTCCTGAAAAAAAGCAATAGATAAATAACTTTCATGGCTGCTGTGTATTTACCAGTAGTCTGTTCAAATCAATTACTGGAGGACAAGTCTTCACAGATAGCCTGCCTGCACGGTGACTCTTCTGACAGGATTTCATATCACATATGAAAAAGAAAAAAATAGATTTAACAAGGAATCTGAGGCATCTTAAATTAAAAGAACTGCTGAACTGTTAAAAGATAGCAGAGATTTCCTTCAGGTTTCGCTCTGATGACCAATTTAGAGAGCCTTACTTGAAGTCTATTGCAGCAACTAATCTAACTCATCCAAAGGAAGACAAGGATTTATCTTTAATACTACTAAAGTACTTATAACTAATAATGTTAAAACAAGGCAACCAATGTTTAAATATTTTACACTGCAGAAGAGAATGCAAACATATTTTCCATTGACCATTAAGTCATTGTATAAAACATTTTTCTGTCTCTGTGGAACAGCTCAACAGAAAGAATAAGGTGACATGATACACTGGAATAATTGTCACACCAAACCTTGCGAGCTGTTTTTTTTTAATGTTTATTCAACATTTGATTCTGTGTGATGGTTTGTCAATGGGCCTAGATTACCAACATTTGAAATGAACTGGCACTCCATGGGTTAAAGTCCTCCGATTCCTACACTTATCAAGGAAAGCATTTCATATTCATTTCACAAGCATTTTAAAATGACTGACTTTGTGGAAAGAATTATATAAAAAATTTGAACTTCAGTGAATCAGAATTCATTAGCAATTTCAAAAATAGGAATGGTTGATCAAAAGCCTTGTTGCCTTGTGCAGCAGTGAAAGAATGAGTTTAACGGTTATAGCTTTTTCTCAAACAATTATAACACCTACTTCTCTGGTTCTTTGACTAAACCTTCATTACTTATTAGAAATTACTATTCACTGAAAATTACTATTCAGTCTTACATAATTGATTTTACATAATGAATAATTTTGTTGTTTCTCCTTTTTCTTTTTTATTCAGTGAGTAATTATTTTTGTTTTTCTAGCATACTGTCACAGTAATTGCTTCTTTTGTATGAAACAACAGTCTTTGGAGAAAGATGGCATAATTTGATCCATACCAGGTTCAGTACTTCCACATTTGTTCTCTTACCAATCTCTTACTCTTAGGATGCTTAAACACATCCAACAACGTTAATGATGTTATCCTGGAAATGTTCTGGAACTTTGACAGACTGCTGGATGTATTTTTTTAAATATTGAATACATTTATTTGGGTCCTTCCACATATATTGTCCAATACATCCAATAGTCCCCCTAGAGATTTTTAATATTAGCTGTTTTTATTATCTCACATATGTTATTTCTTCGAATCATGCAAATGCTTGTTTTTATTCTGGATGTTATGAAGGTGAAGGTGTATGACATGAATAACATTTACATCTTTGCTTATAACTTCGCTACCGAGTGCCGCTGCATAAGATGACGCATTTCTTCTTAGTGCTTTTGAGTGAGTTTCCGTTTCTATTGCTGCACTGGACTTGTCCGTTATGGGTGTGAACTTGGGTCTGTGAAAAAGTGTCTACTGTGCAGAAGCAATAAAAATAAATTAAATCCAACAGTGAACAGAATTTTGAGATGACACTACCATGTACTTGTTGAACTTTGTTTTGTTTGAACTGTACAACATTTTGTAGTTAAGCTTCAGTTGAAACAGACCATCTATTTTGAACAGAACTATTTTGAACTAAACTATATGCATTTACATGTATTATTTAAAGTAGGCTTTCAGTGAAGATTATAACCACATGTAACCCAAAGAGGTTTAGAGGTAAATCCTGTTCATTTCAGGAAGAAATTAAACTGAAATAAATAGCACAGTACAATTCACACTTTCAAGTGGATAGAGAAAATAAGAACTATTGATCCTCTCTTAAATTTGTGTTTATCTATTATGGAGACAAAATCTGTAGATTTTAAATATGGAATAGTGAAACAGTGGAGCACTGACCTGTACCTTTAATGTGGTCACTGCACAAAGTAATTCAGATGAGATCCTGAGGAGAGAGAGTGTGTGTGTATAGGCCTACGTCAGTCGAACAAGAGGCAGCTACACTTCACATTCACCCCTGCATTGATCTGAATACAATGTTCACATTTGTTGAGTTTTCAAATTTCATTATCTCTCGACCTGCTTAGCTAGAAGAAAGGTTTAACGGTCAAACAGTCCATTTCACAAATTAACTACTGATTTTGTAAAATGCTTGATAGCTGAACCTGTGAAACTATAATATATAAGTGACTTACATAAGTTTTTGTGTGAATTACATGAGTTCTATTATAGGCTATGTTAAGGTCTACACACATTGAGCGAAGTGTGCAAGATTAGTATTAGTAAATGTGAAACGTTGCCGACATTCTGTGCGTGGGAGACTTAGCTAGCTAGCTACGTGTATCTGAGTGAATGATGTTAGTAGTTGTGAAAGGAAACATGAAGGACTGGTGCATGCTAAGTTTGTCCCTCTGCACTAAGATAACTACATTTGCAAGGAATATTCGAATTTGTGATAACTGAGTGAGATTTGTCATTTCTTTTGAGTGAAAACTGTATTGTAACAATATTATGCTGTAATCTACTGTGACCTGTCTGGTTTTTCCTAATTGTTTCCTTTGAAATAGTTAAAGTGAACCAATTATCCAAAAAATACTAAGAGCATGGAAGGTCACGGTCTGTTTGTGCTATTAGATCCTGGAAATAGAGAAACCCCAATCGGTGATTAACCATAAACTGAGGCATAATTAGTATAACAAACATTAGATCAACTGAACCTACAGGAGTTAAAGTCAAGAAACCCTACTGGTTCAGGTAAACCAAACCAAACCAGAAAACAATTATCTAGAGGGAATGACTGTGATAAGAGATCCAACCAGAAAAAAAAGGTTTTACACTTTTATTTCTTGATTGTTTCATATCCTACCGTGACATTGGTGTCATCATCTTCATTCCTGCATAAGGAAGAAAAAAAAAATCACATCAGTAGAAGAGACCAAGTTCACTGTTATAGAAGTATAATTTTGGACTCATTATTCTAGCATTACCACTCTTACGAACCTTGTCTGCTGGACCAGTGTACCAGTCCGACCACACCATGTGTTACACACCTGTGGTCATTTGTCAATGTATAACACTAGAGTCAGCATGCTCAGTAAAGCTGTAACACTAAAGGTTTTTAATAATACACTTTCATAAATAAACATGAAACAATATGAAACATTCACACGAGATATGACAGTGCTGTCAGCAAGCCATCACTGTGATGTGGGCTATAGGAGTGACACAGCGCGGTCTCTGATTGCCAAGGTTGGACAGGTTTATACAAGCGTGGGTCCTGCCATGAGCTCAAGCACGTGAGACTGTGAGCAATCATAATTATAATGCAAACACATATGCCTGCTGGAACATTAAGCTCATTTCAATGAACGATGGCATTCATAAGTTGTACATTTGTAGCTGCTGCTTTATTTCAGATGTACCGCTGGCATTGTGTGCTTGAGATTAAGCGCTTGTACAATATTACCAGCATACCTCGCTGTGCATTGTTGTCATGTCATTTGCACACCATGTAAAACAGTAGAAAAACAGCAAGTATGGATATAATGAATCAGTGTTTCACCTATAACGTGGTTGTTACTCTTCCATTCAATAAACTGTAAAATATGAACCATGTCATATGAATAATGAATATGGCATGGTGAATTGATCTCATGTACAAAATGAGATTTTAAATTGCTTTCATGATTGAATATCTAATACTGAAGGGACTCAGGCATCTTAAATCTGTCCCAGTGTGTGAGAAGTGATGCAAAAGTGATTGGAGCCCCCAACCCCCATCAGTGTGAATCAATGCCTTAAAATGAATATTTCTCCAAACAGTGCGAGTTTTTAATGGGAGCACAGGGAGAATAAGATCACTTTTCATTTCCCAGTGTACATGTTTGTTTGATAAAGTGTGAAATGATTGGCTCCCTTCTCCCCAAGGGCCATCAGTCATACTGGATTTGAACATGTGGAGCACCAGTATCATGTGAAAACACCCTGCAAGGGACAGGTAAAATGCAGAGGAGATAAAACCACCCACACACACACACACACACACACACACACACACACACACACATACAAAAAAAACTTTATTGGGATTTTTTAATATATTTTTGGTTTTGGCATAGAACTAATATATTATTCTGAGACAGAGTTCACTAGTCTTTGAGGTCAAGCCATATATTTTTACTTTTTTAAAATAATAAGTATTGGGTGTGGAAATTGTATTTCTGAGGGCTCAGTGATGGCATGCCTGTGTGTGAGATGTACGCTATTCACTCAATTTGGCTGCAGTACTAAATACACAATCAAAGCATGCGACATCTTTAGACCAGCATACTTCAGAAACCAGCAGGAGACTTTGTGCTCAGCGTGAGGCTGACACACCAATTCTGACACCAGCAAACAGAAAACATGTAGGTGGACCTGAACTCTTCATCTAATCTCCTCTGCAAGGAAAGAAAGAAAAAATAATCTCTCTCTACCTTGGCTTAACTTCTTTTTTTTTTTTAGTTTAGCAAGTAAAAGCTGAGAACGAGAGAGAGAGGGGGAAATTAAACTGGACAGTGTGTAAGCTGCAGATAGGACCCGACTACACATTATACACACACAACCAGGCGCCACTCGGCAGAGAGCTTCTGTGTGACCTGCACAGGTCTCTCAGGCTAGAAAAAAACAGGAAACTGAAAATAGTTCCCTGAAAGCAAACAAGCTCCATGGCAGCCCACTGAAATGCAGCCGGTGGAGCCAGAACATGTCCTGTACCGTATAGATGCCCAATATTACCGGCATCACTCAGGGAAATGAAAGTCATTTCGAAAGTGGAGCTGTACTGAGCACTCAGCCCTGTGCTCTGTAGGGAAGATAAACAGGACCCTCTCTTTGGTACCACAGACTCCAGACCTCCTGGCCATCCAGGCAGGGCTCCGTGCTCAGGCTGCCCCACTGTCAGCAGATGCCCACTGTAGACAGCTGTCTCCGGCCCCAGCCAGCCCGCAGAGCTGGGGTGGCCCCTGTCCAGACCTCTGCCTAGAGCCTCGCAGTCTGCAGGCCTGCCACTGCTGGATCAGTATGAAGGCTTAAGCGCTTAGCGCTGTGGGGGACCATGCCATCATCCATCCTCCTGGAAAAGCAGAGGAGACGGCCGGGGTTATAGCCATTGCGGTCTCGGTCCAGTCCGCATTCAAAGTCTGGTGCCAATTTGAATGGACTGCACCAACATGAAACTGGCCCCCAACCTCAGGCTGGCCTGAATCTTGCAAAGAAAGGACACACTATTAGGTTAGAGTAACAGACAATAAACGCTAATTTTCTGACTAGGATAAACATTGTTCAGCTGCTAAGACTAGCAAAAGATTAATGTGAAAGAAATAAAGAGTGATATATTGGCAGATGTGGCATGCCACAGTGTAGTTTGCATGTTCTGTCCTAGGACAGAGTAAATGATATGCTTGCACAATATGTCACACCAACCAGCATAATCCAGTTTCACACCAATGGCTTAATGGTTTTAAAAGCATACTTCAAAAGAGAAATCTGACAATATAAACAAATTTATAAATGTTATAACGAATTGACTGAAATGCACATAGTCATATACATGAACACAACCACAGCCTGCAGTAGCAGGGTAGTATAACGCTTTACGGGTATTACAACGTATACCTGGAGCTGTGTGTGCTGTGGTCTGTAACCACAAGCAAGGTCTTTGACAAGAACCAGGACACAATAAAGTAATTGCAAATGCTGTTACTTATCCGTGAATATGTTTATTCTGGGAGAACTCTCCCTTTGAGCGTCTGGTGGCGAGCAGATGGAGTTTAACCTTTTCTCCGAGCACCTTGAGAATCCTGTTTCAATTAGCTGGCTTGTTACACCAGGCACTAACCTTTTCACAGATTCATTCAGCGTGTAGGATTTGGCTAACACAGCACCATGGCTCGATGGTGACACAGGCAGGACTAACGGAGAGAAATAGGGAAACACATCTTCACATATTTCCCCTGAGGACCTTTCTCTCACTGCTGTGTCAGTGGAGCAGCTGTACATGCTCCACCATAACAGACTGCACTGGGGATGTAGCTGCAAAGACCCTCACATGGCTCTCATAGCAAAAGTAATGGTAAAAAGCAAATGGATTGGAAATGAATGCTCATGTGCACCTAAAGATATTGTGTGAAAGTGTAATATAACTCGACTCAAATTATAACTCAAAATGTAATCCAGGAGACCGGCTGCCCTGCCATAACCAGCACATAGGAATTAGAAGTATAATATGAACAAAATAGGAAACGTATCACTGACTCTGTAAACACCTCATTTATTTTCTGATATGACCACTACCTGGAAACTAACCCTGTGACTTTGTGACACACACACACACACACACACACACACACACACACACACACACACACATACATACATACATACATAAGTTGCTACAAAAGCTTGATGTATTTATCGTGGCTGCCCACCCTGAAACTGAATAATTGTGGACTTTCGATAACATGATGCAGCGACTTCTGCCCCAAGACAATATATGCTGTCTTGATGAACTGGTAAGGTTATTAAAGTTTCCATTTTAAATGCACCCTTCTCAAGTCTGAAGTGTGAGTTCCCTTTTGTATGCTAATTAGGGCCCGGGACAGCTAGTCCCTATGTATGTAGTTAAGGCAAATATGCAAGTCTTGATGAAATATTTTGGCAGCATTCTCTATTACCCACTTTTGCATCATGCTTGTCTGTCATTTCATAATCATTAGACAGCAGTTGATTGTTGACGCTGTTTGGTTGGTTGGTTGTTTGAGCTGTTTCACCAGCCTTTTACGATAGAATCAAAAGACAATTGCAAGCAAAAACTTTTTGTTCTCTTCCTGAAAAGATCAAATTTTCTGCAGGAAAAAAATATAGTCCTCTCATCATCATTAACCAACATAAGGTCAGATGTGAGGGAAACATATTCTCACATCGGTGATTAAATTACATGCTTTTTTAATTAAGGAGGAGGGGCCAGCCGTGACGTATATTTCAGAGCTAATTGACCCAGCCTCCCCTGGGAGAAGAGAGATTAGATGTATAAAGAGTCATGAAGGCAAGCACAAAAGGGTTGAGCCCCAGTTACAAGCTGTTTGAAGGCATTCCTTATACTTATCAGTACTGGGATAATGACAGATGCACTTAGCCCCCACCCCTGACACACACACACACGCACACACACACACACACACACACAGATTACTACAGCAAATGTCAACTGCATAAAAGTGGAAACAAAGATGAGAGACTGAAAGCTGACAAGCTACACACTCAAAGATGACCTTACTGTTTTCCAGCTTAGTTTTCTAGACATGATTTATTATAATAGGCTAAATTGGTTAAATCAAATATAATACTATTCTATGGTCTGATGATTTTGCTGCTTCCTTTCAGTGAAGCAAATGATTCCTTGTGAGAAGCGCTGACCAAGGTGCTGAAGCTCGCGCATATTATTAGGGCTGTCAAATATTGGGAATGATCTTTTAGCAGGATACAGACTAATTCATCCCCTGACCTGCTGCAACCCAGACATCTTAGTGATTAACTGCAAATTTTATTACATAATTGCCATGGTGTGCACATACACTCCCCACCTGCATTGTACCTGCACTCACTGGGTGGTGGACCAACCTCAGTAGTATGGGAGTGTGTGTATTTAGGTAGTGGACCAACCTCAGTAGTATGGGAGTGTGTGTATTTAGGTAGTGGACCAACCTCAGTAGTATGGGAGTGTGTGTGTTTAGGTAGTGGACCAACCTCAGTAGTATGGGAGTGTGTGTATTTAGGTAGTGGACCAACCTCAGTAGTATGGGAGTGTGTGTATTTAGGTAGTGGACCAACCTCAGTAGTATGGGAGTGTGTGTATTTAGGTAGTGGACCAACCTCAGTAGTATGGGAGTGTGTGTGTTTAGGTAGTGGGCCAACCTCAGTAGTATGGGAGTGTGTGTATTTAGGTAGTGGACCAACCTCAGTAGTATGGGAGTGTGTGCATTTGTGTAGTGGACAAACCTCAGTAGTATAGGAGTGTGTGTATTTAGGTAGTGGACCAACCTCAGTAGTATGGGAGTGTGTGCATTTGTGTAGTGGACCAACCTCAGTAGTATGGGAGTGTGTGTATTTAGGTAGTGGGCCAACCTCAGTAGTATGGGAGTGTGTGCATTTGTGTAGTGGACAAACCTCAGTAGCATGGTAGTGGGTGTTGTACAGTACCACTTCCAGAGTTTTATAGATATACTGCGGGGTTGAGAGTGGTCTAACACCCACAGTACCCAGCTAATTCAGGTTCTGTGACCAGAATCTGAGCACTGAGGAGCTGACAGATCAAAAACTGCCCACAGAAGCAGATGGACTGTAGATGAGCTGAGAACAAGCCTTCACATCCAGGCGTTATGTCAGCATTTTTTCTTGGACGGAGAAAATATCTCACTTCCTTTTCCAAAGCATACCCTGGTGAAATTCAGCTAAATTAATATCAAATTAAATCACATTTTAAGTTCAAGGAAGCAAGCTCTCTAATCTACTTTCTTCTTGTTGAAAGTCTCAGTGAATTTCAAGAATCACACAGCAAAGAAAAGGCTTTGAAAAGAATATTTAATCATGCAAAAGGTCCTTTTATGTTTATGTGTACCACACTTTTACATGAACACTTGTAAATTAACCTCATTGTCAAGGAGCATTTTACAAGGCCTTCAACCACATACATATTCCAACATTCATATATATGTATACTGTTGTAGGAGCACATATACAATATTATGCAAGCATTACCATATGTGAAAAGGGCAGCCCCGGGGGAGGGGCAGAAACAAATGCACATGCACTTGGCCTTTTGTGATTACAGACAAACAGCATTTCAGTGGGTGTTCAAGATATCACTGCGCTTGTGTCAATACAAGGATACGCTATCCAATACAGAACAAAGAAGAAATGAGCTTGCCGTTATGACTGCATGCTAACGGCTCTGTGACAGGTCTCTCTCTCTCTCTCTCTCTCTCTCTCTCTCTCTCTCTCTCTCTGCAGTAAATGGAGGACACAGAAATCAAATGGAGCGACTAATGAACTAATTCTGCCCAGGTGCACAGGGAATTCAGACTGCAATCACTCAGGTGCTTATTCAAACATCAAACAATGGCTCTCTGTGTGTCTGCATGCGTGTGTGTGTGTGTTTCTGTTTGTGTGTGTGGTTTGCATCCTCCATGAATGTTTGCAAATGACAAATTAATTTTGCATCTGTGGGTTAGATGCTCCTTGTAATTTTTCATATACAAAGAACATATACCACCACAGACTGTTGCTGTTTGCTTTTGTTGGAACTTTGGACCTTCTACACTAGCGACGATCCTGAAACCTCACGGACATCTCAGAATTCTCTGAACACCAGAGAACAAGGGGAGGCGATAGCAGAAAATAACACCAGTCGCGCTGCTATAATTTTCAAGTGAAGAGAATGAGCAGAGGAATGTGGAATAATTGGTGTGGCACCGCCATAGATTCTTTCTGAGTGCCAAAAGACTTCAGAAGAGCATAAAAGTAAGTTTGAATGGCTTATAGTATGCGATACATATACATGATGGAGCTAACCCACAGCCAACAGTCACAGAGCGCACCATCAGTTAACACCTGGACTCAGTCTCCTTCTTTATCTGCTGACGAGTGCCAGGTTCTCCTGCGCGTTTCCCAGACGAAAACGACTGTGTCATGGGCACCACCCTCTGCTGGCGCAGTGCCAGAGGAGGGCTGGTGTGAAAGGTGCTATGGTGACAAGCACATGATTAACGGGGCTACAGAGAGGGGAAGCAGAGAGGAATTAAAGGCTGTGCTACACTGCTGCTTGCTGTTAAACGCCAGCACCGCCACTAATCAACCATCGTCCACAGCTGGTTTGGGCCACACTGCTACATTTGTCCTCATTATGGTAATCAGAAACATATTGGTACCGCCAGACCAACGAGTGGATTTAGGACGTATTCCAGCGGGCACGACTGGTATGAACCTCACATTAAAAAAAAAGGCACATGGGTCTAGTGAATCAATATTTGTGTTGTTTTCTGACTGTATCAGTGCTGACTGCAGAGTAGCTTTATGGTAACATCATGCATTACTATAGTGCCTTTACACTCACTGCTTCACACACTGCCAGCCACATCTAGAACCTCGCCTTTGAATCCGAATGAATTTACCAGCTATTGATGTGTGACCGGCGTGGTGCTGATTCACAGCAACAGTGAGAGCCAGAAAGGAAAATTACGATTTCACCTGGAAGTGAAATTATGATTTTACCTGGAAGTTTTTTACCTTTTTTTTTTTTCTTCATTAGCCACGTGTGCAAAGAAGTCTTCGAATAGCAGCAGCTGAAGTAGGCTCGGTGGGCGGAGCTAGAGGGTCAGCGTCCACAGTGCGGGCTGGGGGATGGGTGAGGTGATTTGTGATATTCCCAAGATAATAAAAAAGTGTGTGGGAGGTAGAAGTCTATAGCAGCCATCAATTTTATACCGCTGCATGGTGCACAGCTGATGGAGCACAGCTGATGGCCTGGCTAAGCTTTTTGTGCAGATCTTTGTGCAATGGGATTTTCAAATACTCTTCAAATCAGTTGCACAATTCCTGCAGTCGTACTGGTGGTAATTGTTACTCACCATTCCTCTCAGCCTTCTCTGCATGCATTCATCCTAACAGCATATACTTAAAGTAAAGAATTCCATCCAAGGAAAACATCACTAAAAAACAAAAAGGTACAGTATTTTTGGCAGGAAGTTGATATAAAGTACCAGAGAGGTGCTCTTTGAAAAATATGGCACAGCGCGTCCGTTATAGAAATAAAAAAACAACAAGAAAAAATAGCTTTACAATAGCTGCCCTTTTTCACAATAGATGCCCTTTAATGCCCTTTTCAAAGACTATCAGGTGACGGATTGAAGTACTGACCAAAATGCATCAGATAACCCATACAGATGCTAACAGACCAGACTGAGCTAAGTCTTCCTCCCTGGCCGAGCCTAGCGGTGTCCAGGCCTGGACGTTCTGGCAGGGACGGAGGGGGACAGCGGCATGCTTCCCACAGCCAGGGCAACATCGAACCCTCACAGCCGAGGCGGTAACACTCCAGTGGTTTAAACGCAGGGCGGTGTGGTCGGTAGATGGCATTATGAGGGCAAGATTAAAAGAGCTCCCCACGCTCAGTTCTCTGCTTCCGTTGCATGTGTTTGTGCTAAACGCTCCCCCGAGAGGGACCACAAGCACACACTCCATTTCATTACAGAGATAGGACGAGAGGGATGGGGGGGGGGGGTAGGGGTAGAGATACATGTCACCAAATAAAGTAGAAAAAGGGATGAGTCAGAATGGTGGTATTACCAACGAAATTGGATCCTTTATGTTTCAGCTTATGGAATCATTACGGTGGTTAGGTAAATTAGACCTTTCTGAGGTGGGTCGGAAACTCAAAAGAGGTGCCCATTTTACTAAATAGACAGAGATATGATAGAGATCCAACCGTCATGCAGATCTTCTATTATCATATTCTCTTAACAGATCTTTACCAAGAAGATTTTGGAGTGAAAGTATAATATTTTATTTAATCACAGGAATGCTATATCATCATACAGTACCATCCAGAATTGTTGGTACCCCTGGTGCACCTCACCAAAAAGATTTTTGAAAAATTGCTTAATAGATTTGTTTTTCACAGACAAGCATAACGAAGCTAACCTTTTAGTGAAGTTATTCAAAGACAAAAGTCAATATGAAAATAATCCTTATATTATCCTTTGATATCATCCTCAATCCTCAATCCTTTCTCAAATATTCACCAAATAAATATTCACTAATGGGCCCCATTAGAAATTCACCTCCCAATTCACTACTAGTGCAATGTTTGAGATGTTAGGGAGATGTGCTGAACCTGCAAGGAAGAAGACACAAATGTGTGTGACATGCCCAGTGAAGATGGATTGGGAGGAAACCCTTTTCCAAACATCACAGATGAGTATTTGCCTTGTTGTTTGCATGTTAGTCAGCAAGTCTCCCAAACCACTTTAGAGGCAACTTCCACCTCACCAAGTTCTTCAGAACTCATAGGAATCTTATGAAGTCTTTGAAAGTCTTACCTCTGCTGTGTTCAAACTATAAACACAAGCACCTTGAATTCAGTATCAGTGGACTGGGTCCACATTCTGCAGTCATATGAGACAATATACCACATACCTTCTGGTAAGAATCATCAGATGATTTTGTCATAAGAAGAGTCGAGATCATGAAAAATAACCTACTATCTCCTTTGAGGTTTGGTAGAGGATCTGTGATACTGTTTCTGTTCCATGTGCCCATTATGAAGGGAAGACTGATGCTACCTTTGAAGTATGGGGAGGACTGGCATTACTTTCGAAGTTTTATTATTTATGGCAGACTGTTAAAGTTGAAGTTTAATATTTGGGGAGGACTGACGTTGCGCTTTCACTCCTTCAACATGAAAGCTTTAGTCCAAGTGCCACATTTTAAACAAAACATTACATTTTTATTATATTAAACATTTTTAAAAATCAATTTAAAAATGTAAGGGGAAAAAACGAACATTAAAAAAAAAAACATTATACATAGACTGAATATTTTTGTCATTTTTCTTATGTTTTGAATGGCTCCAATCTCTCTCTGAAGTGAGCTGGCTAAAGAAGGCTGATGCGCCCAAGGGCTGAAGACTTTGGAAGAGTTCGGTGGCAGTGAAGAGAAGGAGAAAAAGTCTTTGGCAGAAGAACGTGCGCATCGGGACAGCCGAGCGTGTGCGCACAGGAAGCAACCACTTACCCTACGCACTGCCTCATAGTGGTCTGGCAAGCGGCCTCTGTGTCCAGGAGCTGGCGTCCCTCGTGGCTGTTGGACGGGGTGAATGCTAACGTGACATACACTCAACCCAGCAGACCTCTCTCATCCTGCGCCAGTCAGTCAGAGGAGACAATGAATCGTGCAGTCGTGTCAGCTCGCACTAAATTAGTAATGAATGCCTCAGTCTATGAAGGATGGCACTCTGCACGGGATGAAGCCAAAATTACTACTGAGTTTGTGTTGTAGGTCCTCATCCTCAGATACCACAGGTATAAAGCCTGTCTGTGCTTTTTTTCTATAGAATAAATGGTAATTACTTAAAATATATTTTATGGGAATGGCAAAAACACTGCACTGTATCCTTTAAAATAAGAAAAATAAGATGTGGCCACCACATATTAAAATGTCCATAAATATTTACAAATTTAGTGCAAGTGTTGACTGGAGGTAAATTCCCTGCTCGTGAACGGCACAATCACCAAGTGGACCCACCCTATGAACGAAGCGACTGAAGAGGGTTAACGCACTGCAGAATCCATCTATGCCTCTCATGCAGTGATAATAGAAAAGGCATCCAGAAAGTAAATTTCACCAGTGCAAAAGCAGACATTTCTCTCCAAAGCTTACCAAATCTATACTCACACATCATGCGCAGACGCCCATCCCAAGGACACATTTAAAAACATTCCGCTCTCTGAGCGCAGCCGTTGAGTCGATTGTTTTAGTCTGCCTATGCTGCGAATGTCCACAAACCTGGCAAATGTCCTTCGCGGAGGGAGTTTCTCCTCTCCTCCTCCTTTGTGAGTCAACCCACAGACAGCCGCCGTGTCCGTAACTGGGGTAATTGGACCCAGGGAGCGCAGAGCTCTCGTCTCCTCGGACTCTCAGCTGGGCAATCAGAACCTTTTATGAGTGCAGCAGAGTGGACGTGAGAGGCGCGAGAGGCGTAAAGTGCAGGTGGTGATGGTCCTGGCGGGTGGGGAGGGGGCTGAGAGACACCGAGCCGTCCTCTCCAGAAAGAGCTTTAAATGGAGGTAAAGGCCGAAATGACTGCCCTTGACTCGGGCCGGCCGTGAAGGAGAGGAACGAAATGGAAGGTTCGATTGGCCGCGACCTGCGGTGAAGAAGAGGCCACATATCCCTTGGCTGTGCCGCTTGGCAGAAGAGCACGGCGAACGCCAGCCCACTTGGCGTACACATCATTCTCCCCTACCTAAACACCTGCTCAGAGAGGTAGCCAGGAAAAAACAATAACCAAAGACAGGCTTAGCGTTCATGTGGAGGATGATCTAAATGCTGGTTCCTCATGTGGGGTGCATGCAGAAATGTCAAGATATATCCCAAAGTTAACACGAAAACCCTCCCCTCTGCCTCCTGAAGCGTCCTGCCATCAGCAGAAGGAGCTCCAAGCGGCGTCCTAAACCGAGGCCAAATAAGCATGTCACTGCTGTATACTGCTCCCTTGTCTGCAGTCCGAGTAAGACTTAGATCCTTTCAAACACCTGAAGAGAGTGCAGGCAATCTGGAAGCATAAAACACACCCGAGCCAGGGCGGATGGTGCTGGGCTGGTTCTGGGGTGCGCGTTCTCATTAAAATGGCCAGTAATGAACTTGCACATGCCTGGATTAGAGCTGACAAAAGATGATCGTGTTCGGTCCCAACATATTACCCCTCTGTGGGCAGATTAGCCTTGAGTTGTGAAGTTAGGGATTATCTGCTCAATAACAATTAAGTGAAAGGAGTTTCAGAGAGGCCCACACCAGTTGAGTTTAGTGCTCGACAGACTCTGAGTCTTGAAACCATGAAAGCTTCTAATCATAACTGAACATCCAAATAAATCAATTAAGACCATTTTTCATTTCAAAAATGCCTCCCTAAGTCAGTTGTGTTATCCTGGTACCAATTACTTGTAAGCTTTGTGACTGTATATACATCGTCCATTCACTTGATACTTTATTATCAACACAATACTAATATTTGATAAGATCCCGTTTTCACTCAGTTATGCCTGCCTCAGTTGTTACAGCATACATTCCATAAAGTGGGATGAGGTGTCGGAAACATTGAGATATCGCTCCTGTTTGGTGTTACCACATGACATAACTGCCACACGCTTGTCAGCTGCACATTCCTCCACATTCAGTCACATTCCCAGTGGCGCTCTAATGGCTTTAGGTCTGATGACTGGAGAAGCCATTGAAGTACACTGACCTCATCGTCATGGAACTAGCCCCACACAACTTGTGCTTTGTGACGTGCCATATTGTCGTGTTGAAAGTAGCCATGACAAGATGGTAAATTGGAATCATTAAGGGATGCATACAGTCAGCAACAATACTCAACAATACCCGTGGCGTTCGTATAATGTCTGATTGGTATTAGGAGGCCAAGAAAACATTCCCTGCACTATCACAGCACCTCCACCAATGTGTGCCGACAGAAGGCAAGGTGGATCCAAGCATTCAGACTGTTTATGCCGAATTCCAACCTTACTATCTGCATGTGATGGATGAAGTCGAAATTCATTAGACCAGGCAATGATTTTCTAATCTTCAATCGGCCAATGTCGGTGAGTCTCTGCCCACTGTAGCCTGATGTTCCTGGTTTTGGTGACAGGAGTAGAACCAATGTGGTCTGCTGCTGTAGCCCATCTGCCTCTGTGTTCAAAGTGCTGGAAGTGCTGATATGCTTTTCTGCCGACGGCAGATGTGAAAACTGGTTCTTTAAGTTTCCATAGACTTCTTGTCAGATTGAACAAATCCGTCCATCCTTTTCTTCTCTAACATCATTGTATGTTTTTTTTTTTTTCCTTTGCAGCATTCTGTGTAAATTCTAAACACCATCGTATTTAAAAAACACCAGGAGAGCACCCAATGACAAGGTGAAAACATGTTTTTAGAGTTCCAAATCTTAATAAAATAAATCCAAAACTGAAATCTCCTATTCAGACCCTTTACTGTGGCACTCCAAATTTGATCCTGTTTGCTTTAATTACCCTTGAGATGTGTCTAAAACTCAGTTGGAGTCCAATTTGAAGGCAATTTGAGTTGCAATTTAAATGGATTAGACATAGTTTGGAAAGGAACACAACAAGGGTATATTAGGGACCACAATATACACTGCATATTCAGGACAAAAAAAAGTCCAGGGAAAAAAGTCCATGGAGTCCAGGGAACTGTGAAAAGACACAGATCAGGGCAAGAATATAAAACAAGTAAAGCTATATGCGTTTCCAGGACCACAATGGCCTCAAGAATAGCGTGGCACAACTGTAAACCTTCCTAGAGTTGGATGACTGGCACAATGGGGTATCCGGGCAAAATGGGGCTTTGTCAGGGAGGGAAGAAAGAAGCCAATGGTAACACTATGTTTAGCATAAAACAGACACTGTCCCTCACCTGGCTAATAACATCCCTAAGGTGAAACACCGTAGTGCGAGGGGGCTTCTCAGGTGCAGGGACATAGAGGCTGCTCACAGCTGAGTGATGGATGGATGCAGCTAAATACATGGACATCCTTGGAAAAATCTTCTTACAGAGTGCATGCAAACTCTAGGGTGACAGTTCATTTCAACACAATGAAACGGCAGCGTACAGCCAAAACAACACTGGTCTCCGAATGTCCTTGAGTGTCTCAGCCAAAGTCTAGACCCCATCAGACATCTTTGGAGAAACCTGAAAATTGTAGATCCCAGACGCTCACAATCCAATCTGAAGGAGCCTGTGAGGATTTGTCATGAAAAATTAAATAAACTGCTCATATCCAGATGTGGAAAGATTGTAGACACGAATCTGAGAAGACTTGCTCCTATAATTTCTGCCAGTGGGGTTTATAAATAGTACTGAATAAAGGGTCTGAATACTTTTGTGAATAACAAATTTCAGTTTTTGCTTTTTAATAAAATTTTTTTAAATTGCTGTACAAATGCAAACCAGTAGATGTATGTTTAAATCACAATATTCATTCCTGGGCCCTTTAAAGTTTTGATAGTTTAGATGAAAACATTTTCTCTGTAAAACATGTACTTCGTTGCAATCTCACTTCTTCATATTTTATTAGTTACTCCCTGGATTGAGATCTGGTGACTGTGAGGTCATGTTCAAGAAACCAGTCTGAGATGATTTGATCTTTGTGACAAGGCGTGTTATCCTGCTGGAAGGAGCCATCAGAAGATGGCTACATAAAGGGATGGACATCGTAAAGGTCAGCAGTAATACACAGGTAGTCTGTGGGGTTTATATGACGCTCGGTTGGGATTAAGGGGCTCAAAGTGTACCAAGAAAATATCCCCCACACCATTACACCTCCACCAACAGCCTGACGATGGATCATATTCAGGTTTTTAAGGCTGAATTCTGACCCCGCCATCCGAGTATCGCAGCAGAAATTGAGGCTCATCAGACCAAGTTCTTCCAATCATCTATTGCCCAATGTTAGTGAGCCTATGGGAATTGGAGCCTGTTCTTAGCTGGCAGGAGTGGCACCCATTGCCGTCTTCTGCTGCTGTAGCCCATCTGCTTCATGGTTTGACATTTTGTGCATCCACAGATGCTCTCCTGCATACCCTGCTTGTAATGAGTGGTTATCTGAGTTACTGTTGCTTTTCTATCTGCTTGAACCAGTCTGGCTGTTTACTTCTGCGCTCCGGCATCAAGAAGGCATTTTCACCCAGAGAACTGCCACTCACTGGACATTTTCTCTTTTTCTGACCACTGTCTGTAAACCCTAGAGATGGTTGTGTGTGAAAATCCCAGCAGATCAGCAGTTTCTGAAATACACAGACCAGCCTGTCTAGCACCAACATCCACACCACTTTCGGTCACTTAAATCACCTTTTCGCCCCCTTACTGATGATCAGTTTGAACTTTAGCAGGTCGTCTTGATCACGTGAACTTGTCTAAATGTACAGACTTTCTGCCTTGTGATTGGCTGATTAGATAGTTTTATTAACAAGCAGGTGAACGGGCATAGTGATGTAGACTACAGTAGCAAGCTGGTGTGTGGCAAAATGTTTGCGTCACTTGGCAACACTCCAGGCCCAGTTGCAGAAAGTAAATTCTAAAATAAACAAACAACTCCTAATCTGTTAACTAATAAATGGAGCTTGTAGAAATGTTGGACAAAAGCACCTGAGTTTGTGATGTTCTACTGAATATCCGCATGGCTGTGGCAAAGGTAATCACAGCTGTGCCAACATTCAGTATAAGAGCACTTGCTCTTGTGTGTTACTGCTCATGTATATAAATAAGAGTCCAGGACATAACTGCAGTTCTAAGTGTAGAGTTCACACGGCCTTCCGGAGAGTTTCCTAACTTCATTGCTGCCATAGCAACCACTGGCAGTGCAATCAGTTATGCTATTAATGCAGTGTCCATTTGCATCAAATAGCCTTGCTACTACTAACGACAAAGGTGAAGATGTTCAAAACGATCAAGACTTCTCTCTGTGTGCACAACACGCAGCCGATTTCATCTCCTGCACCAATGCCTGCGGAGGAATGGGTGAGGATGAGCGATCCTTGTGCTAAAGGAATTCTTGCATCCATTCACTGAACATGTACAGACATCACCTATGACATCCTTAGGAAATTCGCAGTTATGAACACATTCAGTTCCACTTTTCTGGAGGAAGTCTTCATTCTCATTGCAAATGCATTTAAGCTTTTATAGCATGAAGTTCTTGCAGGCATTGGGACGCTCATCAAGAATGAGCTAAATGATCAATCACATAATTAATGTGGGACTGTAGCCTGCAACCGCTCTAGACACGGTACGTGTACATTTTAAAAACGGCCACTAAAATAACTAGCCCTAAAGGCTCGGCTGTTATCAGCCATTCTGTCTCATACATCACGGTAGGAGTCGGCTATTGTATCTCTTGCATGAGATGGAATACACTGTACATCAGAGAAATGGAGAGAAGGATTTAATTAAGGATTTCCAGTGGCAAGGCATACTAATGGACACAGCATTAATGATGTATCTGTTGTTGCTATAGCATGAGGGAAGAGACGTTTAATTACACAAACACACACACACACACACACACACACACACACACACATATATTCTCTTTCCTCAATCCAGTTTCTTTTCCACACCACTTTCTTTGCAATTCTACCCTCTATTATGAGTATCCCCATTGCTTCCAGTAACCTGATTAATGAGTTTCTTGCACTGGACTGTGATGCTATATAAGACTTAGCCTAATGCTATAACCACCATCACGGTAAAGCACACAGCACTAGAGACAATTAGACAATAATGAGAACGAACGTTCATCCTGTTCATTTTGGCCTGTGCCCTTGAATCTCTAATGGACTAAAATTGCTCCAGTGACCACCCATGTATTAACAAGCTATCATGAGGGAGTCATATCAAAACATGGCAACTCTTAGGATGCTTACTTTACCAGAACAACTTTTTAGAGAATTTAGAGGCAGTTTATATGGACATACCATGTCTTGCAGATTTCTGGTAGGTGACTTGCTGTCTCCACTGGCTGAGGTGTCATGACAAAAATCACCTAACAATAAGAATCATCATTATTAAATCTAGAAATACTTTCTTGTGGGAGGTTGCTTTGCAATAACTGATGTGGTCTATTAATTAATATTAAGTTGGGCTTAATATGTCTGTTAATGCAAGACAGCACTAAGAATAAAACTGCAAGTCAGTCATAACTGATGAATAACTGATGCATCTTGCATCACATAGCTCAGTAATTCTTTATGTAATCAATAACAGAGAGGCTCTGCAAAGAAAGGCAGATCTGACAGCCGGCCACATTCGTCTAGGAAGTCTGTTCAGGGATTATGGTGCACCTCTTTCATCTACTATAGGAACAAAGTCCCAGTCTTTCATGGAACAGCTTCAAGCTAAGCAGAGACTCACGTGCTCTAAACTCTGGCAGGAACACAGATGATCCCATTGATTATATGTAATGACTTGATGCTATAAGAACTTACTCACTAGTAACAGCATCTAACCACTTGTTTGAAAGACAACTCTGGAATACAACTGTGTGTGTGACAGGATTTCTTGTCTCTCTCTCTCTCTCTCTCTCTCTCTCTCTCTCTCTCTCTCTCTCTCTCTCTCTCTCACACACACACACACACACACACACACACTTTTATTGCTATCTTTGTGGGTTACCTGGTGCTAAGGCTAAATTACACCTAATCCTAACCTACACCTCAGTAATCAAAGAGAAATCTTTTACATATCTTTTTTTCATAGTTTTACATTTTTATTAAATAAGTAAATAATTCCTCTTGATGATCAGCCAAATATGCTGTGCCACTATCCTATGGGTAATCACACACACACACACACACACACACACACACACACACACAAAATTCATCAAAAAGCTGAATGTATTCCAACAACATCTGAACTGGTGGCGGAATTTCTTTTTTCCTCCAACCTACCAGTTGCTGCAAAGAGTTCACTCTGAGGTTACCCAGATCTCAGGCCTCCTCTCCAGGTGACTGGATACTGAATTAGCATCAGTGCATTAGATGGGTTTGGTGCTGCGCTGCTCACAAACACACTTCAGCTGGTGCTGTGGCCCTGTGCACCCCGCTGCCACCGGTAGCAAAAGGCGAGTGTTCTTCTCTGATCAGGTTAGACTAAAATGCACCATTCAAAATGAGTGAAAACTAAGCTGCTGCATGAGCCATGCTTAAGTACCATGCAAAATTCCCCTCAAGGAAGATAGGAGCCTCTCACACAGTCACCTAATACAGCCCATCAAGTGCAATTTCAGAAGTGGGGTGCTTACGTTGGGTTGAGGTCATATTCCTAATTATTCCTGTTGAGCTCTGCAGAAATGGGCTTATGAACATAGTGTGGTTTCTCCGAAAACACTGGAGGGGTGAGCAGTCCCACCCCACTTCCGTTTTCCTCGCTTAAACACGCCTGGCTTCACTGAAGCAGATTGAGAAATGACATGTGCAGGGGGAAGGTTATATTAGCATTCTGCAGAAGCAGGACCGCTAAGTCCTTGCAAAGGGATTTCTGCCTGATTCTTGTGCCACACAGAAATGAGGAAGCATGCCAAAGAAACTGAACTCTTTCATCTGCCATCAAACAAAACTAACAAGAGGTGTGTGTGTGTGTGTGTATGTGTCTGTGTGTGTGTGTGTCTGTGTGTGTGTGTATGTGTGTGTGTGTGTGTGTGTGTGTGTGTATGTGTCTGTGTCTGTGTGTGTGTGTGTGTATGTGTGTGTGTATGTATGTGTGTATGTGTCTGTGTGTGTATGGGGGGGGTAGAAACCAAAAAGAGAGGTGTTATATTCAGCGTATGGCAGCACCGCAGACGTCCTCTTCCCTTCCGTGGTTCCTCACTTTAGTGTGGGAATGATTTCAGCAGTCATGCCACACTGAAGGACACACTGCCTTCCAGAGATAGATTCAGTCATAACATGCCTAATGATTTATCTAAAGCTGGTGACATGTCAGCCATTTAACTGCTGGAACAAGAGAAACCACTGGACAAGGAAAGAGACAAAGACACACACTTGTGCTTCCTTCCAGGGTTAGAAGGTGCACTCCAAAAGGATCTGTGCATTAGCCTCTACTTCAAGCCTACAGCGTCATCAAGGTTTGAGAAATGACACACCTGTCTTTCTGCTAATCAATCCAGTGGAGCTTAATATAGGAAGCAATCTGTTACTCATCCAGCTGTGACATCCTGGATGTTACCAAATTAACCGGGATTTACGCTTCCATCAATGCTCATTTCTGTACCTTATAAATCATAACAATTGCCTGAAGTGATTACGCCAAAGGAGATGCTAGCACAAAAGGTCACGTGTGCGACGGGACTGGCCACGACACCATGGCTAATCACAAGCACGCTGAGACTGATGAAGGTAGCATCTGCAGAGGCTAATGTCAGAGCTCCAGGCATGCTGTCACCAGCATACAAGAGGCTCTGGGCTTTGTTAGCTTGAATAAGGAGCAGGTGGTATCGGGTTCTGCGCCGCCTATGGAATGATGTTGGGCTGAAACTAGGCTGAAAATGCTCACAAAGGCCTTATAGGGGAGAAGAAAGGATCAACGGCAAGGACAAGCCCCAAACGAAAGCGAAAAGTCGACATGACTGGAGAGAGCCAAGCTTTAAAAGAAAACAGATAATAGACCTGTCTAGAGGTCGGTGCTGTGGTGGGGGGAAAGGAGGAAAAATTAAGGCAGGAGGAAAGAGAGAGAGAAAGAGAGAACAAGAAAGAGTAAGAGAGAGTGCAACAGTCCAGCAGAACTCTTTGTAATCTTTGTGCTGGAACGTGGCCACGTCCTGATGCCCAGGGGCAGTACGCCCTGTGTCGGGACTGTCAGGGAGAGCGATGGAGACCAGTAAGGCGGAGTGCAGGAATGGGCATGCAACTCCCATTACGCCGCTCCATTATCGACTGACCCCAACGGTCGCCCTTCCACTGCTGCCCGCCTGGCCCCGTAAATTATTGGCTGCCGCCGAATGCGGTCCATTTCCTGGTCCGATCCAGGCCGTTTCACAGCAACGGCCCCAGGCCTGAAGCAGGAAGTCATGTCTCTCCCCGATGAGCAATTTGTCAGAAAACGATGGGACCAAATCAATAAGAGTCTGTTTGAAATAAAATGTAGACCGTGTTTCAAGCTAGCGCTGGAAAACACAAGGACCTGCGCCGGGCCGATAAGAGTCGGAATGATGATCCAGTGCCGCCCCGCACCCCTGGAGATGGAGACAGCGGTCCAGACTCCTCCGAGTGTTTGGAAGCGTCAAGTAAATAGGGTCCAAATCCCATAAGATTTAATATGGCCTCTCGAGATTGATTAGGTTCAGTATAAACAAGCAGGCAAGGCAAAGCTTAATAGTGCTCGGGGTTGCCTGTGATCTGTACAATCATGTGAGTACAGCTGGAGGAGTAGCACCTGTTTAACGCATGCAAATGGCGCATTAAGACCACGACACAGATACTTAATTAGTATTCAACCGGCCTTATACATCGTACTCTGGGTGAAAGTGTAGGTGACAGGTCAACACCTGACATTCAGTCGGAAAAGGCTAATATCAGAAACCACGCTGAAAAGTCACTCTGTGTGAGTGATGGGGTCGTGTGGTTGTCCTCTGCTGTCTGTGGGTTCACCGTGGCCTGAGCACGCTCTTACCCGTCATCTCACTGCGTATTACCTTGGCTGTCCCGAATGCCAGCAAGACTTTTATGCTGGAGACAAAAGGAGAGAAGGGGCATTTTACTGTCCTTGGATTGTCCACACACAGGCTTTTGGATGGGAACGAATGCCCACCTTGGCTGCTCTTATTGTACCGAAACTTCTTTATTCCACCTGATCTACTCCAGATAGAGTTGTTTTTTTGCAATGCTGAGATTATGATTTTATGATTTTAGGTCAACAAGCAAGACTTGCTTAGCAGAAATAGTGGTGGACGTGACAAATTACCCTGGCCAGAAACGTGTGTGTGTGTGGGAAGGCAAGGTGCCACAGAGCAAAGGCATAGTGCACTTTCAGTCCAGCCTGAAATCAATGTCCAATTTATAATGCCTGTAACTAATTACGTAAATGGTGCATGGGACCACCTACTGATTGTGCTGTGTGTGAGTGAAAGGAGTTAGTGAAACATGGAGGCTGAGGAAGTTGCAAAAAAAGCTATGACAAGACCAAAAAAGAACACAGGAAGGAGTTACTCCCAACAGCTCCGGCCTCAACACGCCTCAGACTCCTTAAACCTGTTCCAGCTAACTGCCTAGACTTTAAAGTAAATCGGACAGAACGTAATCTTCAAAAGGTGTGAGAAGGTTTAGTCCAGTCCACACTTGACCTGCATACTCTCTCAGGTACAGTGCATCCTATTGGTATTCAAGCATGCGCCTGGTCCTGAGCACAGGCAGCAGTGCGTTGAACAAATTCAGTGTAGGCCAGGGTATAGGAGAGTTATTAAGGCTTATCAGACAATACTGGCACAACTGCACAGAGGGGAGAAAGACTATGACTAAGACTGATGATTCATCAAAAACCTCCGATTACCTCCATGGAAGGAGATCTAGCAGCCTGTTTATCTCTAGATAAAAAGCTGATTAAAGTGTATCTAATTAAATGATAAGACTAAATGAAATTGGGGGCAAACCCAGAAAAGATTCCCCAACATACACTTGCTGCAGGTACACTAATAACTGTCTGGATGGTTTAATGTTAACTTTATGAACACGCACACACACACACACAGAGTGCGAGGGAAATTGTGATCCTCTGTTAAGCTGATATGGCTTTTGGACGTGAGTGCAGAGAGTGAAAGGCTAATTGGAGCACACGTGAGTGAGAATAGCCACATGCCAAGGAGCGGCTTGTACCGAGGTCGCTGCGTAATGTAGGACAATAAGATGTGTGGGTGGAGTGGAGCAAGGTCAGCGCGGGGCACGTAGAGCATGCCGATCGGCCTTATCAGCGTCCCTCAGCCATGTGAACACGCAATAAAACAAGCTGGCCGTTAACAGAAAAGGGCCGGGGGTTTCTAATGTCGTTTATGCTTTTTTGTTCCCTCCCATAACATCTCAAACGTGCGCCGTTTCACAGATTATAATCACGTTCCAGCATACTATGAAAAGCATGTGAGGTAGCTGGGTCAGAACAATGCTGGTGTAAATTTGCCTGCTGTAATTTATAATTCATGTTGTTCACAGTGGTTTGGGTGAAGAGAAAAATAAAACCGTACAATAAAGAGAGGCAGCAATATAAAAGCAACATCATAATGTTTTATTTAATCATATTTTACACTATTTAGAAAAGAAAACACAATGAATAAATAGAAATTTAAAAAGCAACTCTTAGTGAATGCCTCACCTTGTTTTTTTTTTTTGCATTGCGTTTCATGATAGCTGTGGGTGTCCTACGCAGGACACCCGGCGCGGACTGGCTCACAGGGACACGTACAGCGGGACAGGCATGCGGAGGCGTGGATGGGTGACCCCCCCCCCCACCCCCCCCTTTGGAACGCATACGCACGCGTGTGCGCATGGCAAAAGAGAAGGAATCAACACACCAGAGACAACACCTAGAAACGGATTGCAAAATATCTACGGTATATACACTGAACAATTCGTTAGCCAAACTCCAGGAACCACCTCCATGTGGCCCGGGCACTGCTGGCCGAAGAACCGAAACGGATCCGGAGTCCGGCTTTGGAAACACCCGGCGTGGGCGCGGATCTGGGTTTCTGTCTCACCAGTCTCTTGCAGGGCTTCCTTTATGAAACACATGAATTGCTTATTCACATTAAAACTGCACCATGTACAGGGTATAACGATACACACACTCTACGTACACGACATGGCCAGTATGTTGCTGCAGTCTCTCCACGGTGTTCGAATACACTGCGTTCCTCCTGATCGGTGAATAAGGCAGAGAGTTGGGCTGAGCCCGGGCAAGCAGAATCAAAGCACGAGAGTCATTCGCAACCTCTGCCTGGTAGGCATAAGGGTCGCCCGAGCAACCGCCCTTTCTGGCCTGCTGCCCGGTAGCGTCTGGCGAGAGTAAAATCTTTCACAACTGAGCCAAAGAGAGAGAGAAAGACACGGAAAGAGGAGAGAGGGAAAAAAAAACTGAGAATGGTAGGGGCCTCCCGCGACGCGGCGAACGCTCTCATGCCGGCGAGTGACGAGGAAGGCCCGATTGTACGAGCCTGAGAGGCCGGGGAGAGGGAGAGGAAGTGGAGGCGGGGAGAGTCGAGGCCCGGCCTCGCCTGCGCTCTCTCGCACTGGCACTGGCGCGCGGATCAGGGCTCTGCGTGTTATCTGACCTCTAGGCAGTCCAGGTACTCCAAGGCCAGGTCGTAGCAAAATCGATACTGCTCCTGGAACAGCGGTAAAAGCATGTCAGTCGGCGGGACGGCCCGTTCAAAGCTTCACGCGGGCGGCGCGGCGAGGAGCTTACCATGGTCTCCACCATGTTGGGCTTGGAGTTGCGGAGAGTCTTTACAGCATAGAAGACGTCCGCCATGCTGTGGTGACGAATCATCTCCATTATCATGGTGCAGGCGCAGAAAGTGCCACTCCGCCCACCGCCGTTTCTGAAACACACAGCCGCGCTCTTTCTCTCAGAGACTTACTCTTAACGATGTCTGAGAAGAGGTCAAAGAAGGTGCCGTTTTTAACAATGTGCATCCAGTTATTTGGTCGGGGGGTTGTTAAAGGGGTGCCTCAGCTGGTACGACGTACACTGAGTGAACACGCCACTTATTCTATGAAACAGGTGCTGTCTGGATGTAACATTTATTTGTAAACACTGCAATGCAAACACAATTACTAATCAACAACAGCAGGTGACAGGCAGTCCAGAGAAATCTACATGTACATATAAACACATAGGCATGTTGATTTGTGCTTTACTGGAAAGGTTAATAATGAACGAACTGGCACGTTTGTGGAAAGAACAAGACAATGTACCATGACGTCATTAACTTGGGAGTACACAGACCTGACAGCAAAGGGGGTTGGTAGATCCAGCTAAGAGCTGCAGGAGCTCCTAATGAACTGGACATGTAACTAATGGTGGGGTGGGGTGGTGTGCGGCTGAGCTCACAGGCAGTGGACCACGGTGCGCCCATCGCTGCATTCTCGCTGCCACTTGTGGACCTGGGCCAGCAGGGTGAGGAAAGCCTTCTTGGAGTCCGGGATCTCGCGGTAGGCCGACCAGCGCAGGAACTGGAAGTGGCGCACGACCAGGTGACCCTCCTGCAGCTGGGGGAAGCAGAGAGCGCAGAGAGCGCGTTAGCGTCCGTAACGTCTGAACGAACTTGCTCAGCAGGGCACTGAGAGGCGGCTCTGCTCTTGGGGTTGGACATCTCGAGGAGGTGATAATCACCGTCCCACGATGGGACGCTCTCAAGAGTTACACATGGGTCCCGTGAAGATGCAGGGGGGGATTTTTCCATCCGGCACAGTGGGACAGAGGCTGAGGAGAAGCAGAGCTGAGGTGCCGGTAACTCTGCTGACGGAGGGGTGACAGACTTATCGACAGGCATGTGGGAGGGGGGTCCATTTTGAGGGCAGCAGAGCTTTGGGAAGAAGGTTTTGACTGAAGAAGCTGTCATGGCCAAACAAGGTAGAGGTGAGGTTGAAAGGCTGTGTCTACACACACCATCATCCACATACTCACGCACTCTTACATTTAAAGATGTAGACTGGCTCTTATATGCACGTGCGCACACACACATGGACACACAGACACACACCCACCGAGCACATTAGAAACACGCAATGCAAACATCATCTTCAATTTAAGAGACATTACTATTCTGTAAGAATAACTGACCACAATTTTGCTTCTTCAAATATATCTGAACTGAATTTACTTATGGTCAGCTACTGCAAAGATAAATTAAGCAATTAGCCTCTTAGGCCATTAGCTTCTGTAAATTGGTTGTGAACTCCAAAGAAACTCACTCAAGCCAGAGGAAGTTAGATGTCAGGCTAGTGTTTTAATGAGGTCTGCATTTAATGGGGCGTTATAATGGAGTGTCACCAGTGTTAACCCCCTGCTGACACCATGATGGGAACGGCTAATAATGAGCACGTTGTATTTCATAACACCACCTAGTGACCAGTGCCATAGACCTACCCGTGTGATGTTATTGACCCGGTAGAGTCGTGTGATGACATCATCATCAGTGGACCTTGAGAGCAACTCCACTGTCATGGGTCCAAACTGCTGCATGCCAGTCTCAGGCCAGTACTGCAGACAAGGCTGAGAGAGAGAGAGAGAGAGAGAGAGGAGAGAGAGAGAGATATTGAGCATGTATATCATGCACTAAATTGCTATAACAACACTAATACACTTACTAGTCATGCTTCTAAAGTATATTTGAGTTAAAATTTGCATTTGACAGAAGAAAGGCAGATAGGGACACAAAACAAGAGTGATATTGACACAAGGATTAAAGAGGGGGATGAGGATAAAGAGAACACAAAGGTGAAGAGGGGCTCTAGCGTGACGGCAAACAGCAGGAACAAAGTGGGGTGTGTGTGTGTGTGTGTGTGTGTGTGTGTGTGTGTGTGTGTGTGTGTGTGTGTGTGGGAAGGGCGGGGTTAATCAGCGGAGCGAATTCAATTGTGCCAGCAGCATATCAAATATTCAACTCATTCCCCCATATCAGCCGCCTTTAAAGTTTCAGTCAGCACTCATTTCACAAGATGATCATCTCCTCTACGTGTCAACTCATTTTCACCCACGACGTGGGGCGATAAAAGGCAAACTGGCTCACCCATGCCCGCGCCCGCCTCTTCATTCACAGCGGCGTCTGCGGGCGAGAGCGCTGCTAACATGCTAACCCTGTGCAGCGCTAGCAGAAGGTAGTCTTGGGGAGAGCGTGAATGGGATGGAGAGAGACCAGGTGATGCCCTGTCACGGTGAGTGCATTAACAGGGTGGTGGGAGAGAAGCAATATTTACACAGATGTGTACACGTGCACGTACACAGAGAGTGGAGAGGGTGCAGGGTGTGTGAGCACTAATCCACTCTTTAGAAGGGTTAGACATGATTGAGACATGAAAGAGACATGAGAGACAAAGTTAAGAAGTCGGGTGCACAGCGGGGTGAAGTGTAAACAACTACTCCACAAACACTAGCATAACATATGCAATAGGGGACAACGGCAAAATGCACACGCACGCACACAAACACAATCACACACACTTGCACAGGATCCAGACAGAGAACAGAATGGGGAAACACGTCCCAGAGCTCCCTTCTCTGCACTGGAACATGCACACATTCAAGATGGCATCCGTACGGGCATCCGGCCGCCCCAGCCCCAACCAGGGGGTTCACGCGGGACCCTTGCTGTGCGTGCCCCTCGGAGAGGAGCCTTTCACCGTCTCTACCTGCTCTCAGCCCGCGTGCCCAACCTGCAAATGCAGCGTCTCAGCGCCACATCTGACCGGCGAGCCGAGAAGCGCATCCGGCTAGCAAGGACGCAAAGGCTATGGGCGGTCCCTTTACTTAAGGTCAGGGAGCTTTCCACAGCAGGGCAAATACAGACATCTGGGCCGGTCCATTATTCTCAGTCTGTAGAAGGCTGTTAGCGTTTCGACACCGGAAAGATGCACGTCTGAGTTAATTAGGGTCCGGTTTAAGGGGTAGCACTGTTCTTTTGTCTATACTGTTCTTTTGTGTATACTTTTGTATATATATTCATTCCCACATACCCAGGCAGAGTTGGACTGGTTCAACTGGTTAAGCATGACGACCGACGTGCAGCCGTAGTCGAACACCAGCCTCCAGAAGTCAGCGGTGGTGGTGGGCAGCGGGTGGGGCGTCACCACGAAGGCGGCAGAACGCAGGAAGCTGTCCATTAGCGCCGCGTTGATGTAGCTGCCGGCGTCCCCCTCGGCGGACACGAGGAAGGCCAGGGCGCGGTCGGGCGGCAGCACGTCCATGCTGCGGTTCTTCTCGCGGTTACGTGGCAGCAGCGAGACGCTGCACTCCTCCACATCCAGGTGGGGCGTCACCGAGTTCAGCGTCTGGGGGCGGGGCGGGGGGCCGTGGGGGAGAAGGCTTAGAAATTGAAGGCAACACAAAAGCGCGGGCTTCCAAGGGCCGGCAAAACACAGCAGTGGGAAACACACCGTTGCCCTTTGATGGATGTTTCTGGAAAACCAAGAACTCTGTCTTTTGAACAGTCTGTGCTAATGCACCATCTGTAAAATGACCAGGAACATGAACTAACACAGCCAAAAAAGGTCAATTTGATTTCTTTAAAGATCAGCGAGAGAGGGTGAGAGGGTGGGGGGAGAAAGAGAGAGAAAAGAAGAGAGAGAGGAGAGAAACAGAGGGAGAAGACAGAGGAGCGAGAAAGAGAAGGGGAGAAAGTGGAAGGGAAGAGAGAGAGAGAGAGAGAGAGAGAGAGAGAGAACAATGCCCAGAAGAAGAGGAGACGGGGAGGAGAAAGTGTGACAGCAGGATGGAGGAGAGGCAGAAGAAAGGAGGAAGAGAAAGGGATGAGTGATGGCGCACAGAGCGCTGAGCACGGCTGTGAGGGTAGACAGGACGTGATGGGGCCGTGACTCGCGTCTGCCAGTTGGGCACCATGGCCAGAACTTTCCACAGATGACAGAGTTTTGTTTCAGTACCGAGAGAGAGAGAGAGAGAGAGAGAGAGAGAGAGAGAGAGAGAGAGAGAGAGAGAGAGAAAGAGAGAGAGAGAGAGAGCACGCGCAAGGACAAAACCGATGAAAAAAGGCGGCTAAGCCATATTTACTTAACACAAACTCACCACCGTCAATGTTTGCAACTCCCCAATATTTCACATTCTAATCGCCAGGGTGAGAGAAGGCTGAACCACATTAGTGGGCAGTGGGGGAATCGGCGCGGGGCTTAATGGCAAAAAACAAATTTAAGATAATCGCGTCCGTAATGAACAGGCGCATTACGCCCTCTTGGACGGAATTGGATCGGAATGACAATACGGTCGATGACTGGAGCTGACGGCCACCTCGCTTCGCCCACTCATCCGCAACGGCTCCGCAAATGGCCCGTTCCGATTGGCTCCTGGCGGCAACGCAATTAAATCTTCTGTGCCGCGATGTAGCGGCGAGCGGGTGGCTGGAAAGCGGCGCGGGCGACGCGGACGCGAGACTGTTAATGCCTTAAGGCGGGGAAAGGCGCAGGGAAACCACCGCGGTGGCGGCGGCGGCGCGGCTGGTGGCGAGCAATCAGCGGCCCGTCTGGAGATCCGCAGGAGACCCGTTTAGCCGCTGCGTGCTGCCCACGTGCTGCCCGTGTTCTAATTGCGTCGGACGTAACCAACGTGCACAGAGCCCGGCTAGGCGAGGTGTTCTGCACAGCCCGCTTGTTGGTTTTTGTTTACGATGCCCTGTGGAAGACGCCCGGTGTTTTGTGAAAGGTTATTATGAATCTGCGAGACGTGCCGAGGCATTAGCGGACAACGTCAAACGAGCGCTCGCGGGACCACTTCGCCGCTCTTTTTTTCTTGGCCGGCTCCTTTCACGGTAATCAGACGCATTGAGAGGCCTTCGCCGGCTGTTTCCTCTACCCTGAAACGCAGCGACTGGATCTGGCCATGGCCGCGGCGCACGCGTTTAGCCGGCCGCTTAAGAGCAGACTGTAATTACGCACGTATCGCAATCATCTGTTGATTTCTTTCGGCGGGCAGAGCAACCATCGCCCCACTGAACAAAGACCGAAATTACAGGTTGTCATGAAAAATGGCTTCACGTCCACGGCAAAACAATGAAGGTCTAGGAGAGGGAACGAAAACAAGTGTGAGTCTGCAAAACGGAATGATACAGGAGAGAAAGAGGACTGGAGGTCTGAATCTGCAGTTCTCTTTAAAAAATGCCTTGCCCTGAAAAACCACGGGGAATGTGGCGTGCGGTAGGCAGCCCTGGAGCGGCTCGCCAGGGGTCCCCGCACATCCTCACGGGTCCTGGGCCTCACCTGGAACTCCTCTCGGAGCTGCGAGGTGTTGCTCTGACTGTCCACACGCAGCATGTCCTTATAAGTGAGCGCAAACTCACTGATCGGGATGGACGTCTCCCCACACAGGCACGCCTCCAGGATAGCGTCGTGAATGAAGACGTACTGCTCCTGAGAGAGAGAGAGAGAGAGAGAGAGAGAGAGAGAGAGAGTGTGATAGTGCGTCAGAAAGAGAGAGGGGGGAGGGAGGGTGTGAGTGATAGTGCGTCAGAGAGAGAGAGAGAGAGAGAGAGAGAGAGAGAAGTGGCAGAACCCAAACGCGTCTGCTTGAGTAACACACACTATGACAAAGTGTTGAAAGTCTGTTTTGCGGGGCCAGACAGGACAACAGAACGTTTCCTTAGCTGTGCAGCAAACGTAAACACTCCCACACAAGTCAACAACATGCCAGCTCCGGCCCATGTTCTCTAAGTGCTATCTGTACATTTTCTGTATACTGGACATGTCTTATATGTCTATCCATGTCTTTTTACTGACTATTGTAAGCGTCTTTGGGTCCTTGAAAAGTGCTATATAAATACAATGTACTACTACTACTACTACTACTAATAATTATTATTATAATAATATAATATATAATATAATACGATTATTATTATATTTCACAAACCATTTTAGTATGGTACTAAGAGAACGTGGCAAAAAGTACATTTTTGATGAAAAAACAAGCATAGATGTTATCGCATGTCTCCCTGTCTCATCTCTCTCTTTCTCTCGTAAAGTTCGGCCATGAAAGTCCAGCACATCTGAACAGCGCTTTTTACAGCAGCCATCGTCACAAAGCAGCTTTCCAGCCGTCCACACCCGAGCCCCGGCGAGCAGGCCAGAGGCGACAGCTGCTAGGAAAACCTCCCTACGAATCCTGAATCCAGCCTGAACCGGAGTTATAGGCCGGAGGGACACGGTGAGCTCAACCAGCTGGATCCTGCACGCTGACATTTTATTCGTCGATATATGAGCGGGCGGCAGAGTGTCTCTTTGGCCCCAGAGATCTCCGGGGAATTCGAAAGCAGTCTAGACACAATAATCGTGTCGAGTTCATGAGTTGCAAATGGGTCGGACTTGCGGCCGTGGTCTTCGCCTTCCAAATGTTCGTGCGTTATGAAGTAGACAGTGATTACGCTGAAAATAATAGCCATTATTTTTTTGTGTCCAGCTAAATGCATGGTGGTAAGACTATTATGGGGTTAAACAGTGAGAGCGCTACAAAGCGCAGGGGTGGCTGGGGTGGCGCACTCGCTGTTATTAAATATATCCGCATCTGTAATTTCAATCTTTCTCCCGACACAGAATCAAATAAATAATTCGCATATTATCTAATTATCTCACTTACCTAATTGCCTAAACATCTCATTAAAATAAACAAAGTTCAGACAGCGTTCAACACTTGTCAAGTGCTCCATAAAGCCGTTACCTGACAGCGGTTTACGAACGTCAGAGCATTACGCGTGAGCGGGTGAGATTTACGGCACGAGCCCGCCCCGCCTCACCTCCGTCTGGATCATGTTGATGCGGCGGGAGCAGAGCGTCCTCACGCAGTTGTAGATGTCCACCACTCCCTCGCACTCCGCCATGTCCAGCATCACGTCCAGGACGATGTAGCAGCCCGTGCGCCCCGCCCCCATGCTGCACACACACACCCGGCGCGGACGCCGACATGTCAGTGGCTCCGACTAAGGGCTTGGCTAAGGGCCAAGTGATTTCGGGGGAAAGATCTAATTGTGATTTTTCTCCCCGATTTCTGATTTTAATACTGAGAAAGCTGTTGTGTTTTATAAGTTATCCTGAGAGTGTTCAGCATTCATAGGCAGCATCAGGCATCTATAAAGCACAATTACAAATTTGTCTTGTTTCCTACATGAGAAGAATCAGAGGACGCGCTACAGGTGCTATAGGAGAACCATGACTTAAAAAATGAAAGAATTTCATATATTACAAACACAATTACAATCTACAAATGCGGATCTTAACGATAGTAATGCATTAATATTAACAGTGTGTTCATTCCAAATTGCTATTCCTGAAGGAAACTGATCATTCAGTCCTGCCATGACAGCTCTCAGGCTTTTCTTCCAAAATAGTACATTCCTGCCTGTAACAAAAAAAAACCACTTTAATTACATAGTAATTACATAGTTATGTATGCGTGCGTGTGTTCACGTGTACCTGCAGTGCACCACCACAGGGCCGGCGTCAGGGGGTGTGGAACCTTTCACCCGGCGGAGGAAGGCCAGCAGGCCAGTGGCGTGGTACGGTACGCCGTGCTCCGGCCAGGACGTGAAGTGGAACTGACACACCTCGTGCTTGGCCGGGTAACCCCGCTGGAGAAGACGGCACACAGGTACGAGACGGGTAAGTGATGTGCTGTTTACCAAGCCTACGTGAAAAAGTCCCTGCGGCGACGCATCTCTGAGCACATTCTCCAGAAAAAAAACAAAACAATTACACAAGTGAAGTATTTGGGTTGTGTTTTGGGATTAAGGAGTCAGTCACGCTATTACAATCAATAGCATTATGTGCTTGTTAGATTTTAGAGTATTTTCAGAGAAGCCTTGAAAAGGATCAACAAAAATAGGCTAGTTGCTGTGGGAGAGAGTGGGGCGGGGCGAGGCGCTAACCCGCTCCATGGCGAAGGTGCGCACGCAGTATTCGGCAAGCGTCTCCGTCTTCAGGAGTGTGATCTTAATGTCTCCGTATAGCTCGCTGTCGTCAGGCCAGTACTTACAGCATTTCATCTGAACACACACACACACACACACACACGGAAATGTTACCTGACTTGTTGGAATCCAAATGGAAAGTATAATTGGGAAAAAAGGCAACGTGTACCACAATGTGTAACACAATTACGGCCCGAGTGCTGGAGCGAGGGTGCTCCACGTGATACCGCTACGCTCCGCTCCTTTTTCACTCATCAATTAAGACTCTGAAGCGAAGGCAAGCTGTGCCAAATTGCCCTGGGGGGGAGTGTCGGGGGCTTTGGGGATCGCCTGTGCCGCAGGTGTGGGAAAACAAACCGCCAAGACCCTTCCTTCATCTGGCACGGGGCCCTCCTCGGTCCCTCCCCGGGGCCCGTTCGGCACGGAGGCAGGGGTCTGAGGGAGGCGGCAGGGGGACGTGGCCCGACGTAGGAGAGACTTACCCGGCCAACCTCCACCAGCTTGGTGATCATCACGATGCTGTAGCAGTTCTCCTGCCACACCATACGCCAGAAATCATAGATCATGTCCTGCTTTGGCCCTGGGGATGGCAGGGGGGGAGAGAGAGAGAGAGAGAGAGAGAGAGAGAGATGAACGAGAGGAGATGCATGTTGCTGGAAGCAGAAAAGGACAAAGGGAGTTGGGGGTGGAGGGCTATGAGAAAGGACAGTGTGGATGGAAGAAGAGGGTAACAGCCGCAGTCTGGATTTTAAGACAAGATGAAAGATATGGAGGAATATAAGAGATACAGGCATAGCACACGAGCAGCAGGGGAGTGTGAAGGAGAGTGAAAAGCCATATTTACGCCAGATAATACGCCGACGGGAGGAGAGGAGGAGAACGTGTGATAGAGGGAGAGAGGCGGGGAGAAAAAAGACCTCCAAAAATAGCGAGGCGCGGGGCAGACGAAGGGAGAGCAGAGCTGCAGGGGAAAACGCAAGCGGGACAGCTCGGGCTTTGATGGAACGCCGCCGTGTGTCGTCTGACGCCCACAGCCGGTGAAGAGATGGAGCCTAGGCTCGGCCGCGCCCCTGCCGCCCGCCACCAGAGGGGGACACGCGTCACGCGCTGTCAGAGATTTTGCCTCTGTGATGATACCTTGTGCATACAGTCCGTCTCTCTCGCTCGCACTCACTCTCTCCTTATCTTAACATATTTTTAGCTGAGGTGAAGATACTGCTCTGTGATAAAGACACACTAAAATCAAAAAAGTGAAGTCAGAGTCTGAGTATACTGTAAACCCAGGCAGGCTACGGTTAAGGGCTTATAACTGCACAGCACGAGGCACTGAATTCATTTGGCTACTCATTTGCAGAAGAGCAACACACACTCACCAACTCACCTTTATTTGAACCATCTACCTCATACCTGAACTAACCGGCCACTTTCTCAGGAAGATGTCTTTTCTAGGTGTTTTTAATAAGCGCGCTGTTCTGACCATCTGTGGTCCATCTGTTGCCATGCCGTCCTGGAAACCAATCAGCTTCTGAGCACTGCTAACCAGATTATTATTGGCTGGTAGACCATTCACAACACTGTGTTAACACTGACACAATATTGGTGTTATAGTGGGTGTTGGGCTGGGATGAATTTATTAGCTGTGTCATTGATGCTGGGTTTTTACATGTCAGTCTCTCCACCAGCCAAAGACAGCAGACAGGGACCCTCGCTGGAGGACAGAAGGGTGGGAAGCAGCGCCTGGGCCCTGGCACAGCCAGATGATGTGGGTGATCTTAACCTGGGAGAATATCCCTACCATACCTTCAAGCTAGACTGCACTTTCGTGTTTGGAAAACCCCACTCTGGGAAGGTGCATTCTGGAATCCGCTGGCATTAAATGCCGCTCAGATTCCAGCGGTTTTGTTTATACGTGCGAGCGGCTTCAGCTGCTTTGGCAGCGCGACGTAGCTCAGGGCTACAGGTGTGTGGAGGATGGCACCAGCTGCACGCCACCGGCCATGGAAGCCTGCGGGGCGATGCCCGACAGCCCTGCAATGGCCTGGGGTTAACAACCTCCAGCGAGTCCCCCTAGGCTCTGCTGTGTGCGCATATGCTCACAAACGTGAGTGTGTGTGTGTGTGTGTGTGTGTATCAGCCATCTCCTATCTGATATTACCACAATGCACCAGCACTGCTTTGTAATTAATATTAGATGCCTCTCACTCAGCCCTAGTTATCATTCCCCATCATGTAAAATCCCTTTGCGAGGGATTTCAGTGGGGTGACAACTTCTGGGTGGTAGTGATCACCCCTGAGTGCTGGCGGTGGAGCCATGAAGGACAGCAGCTGCTCCCCCCGACCCCATACCTCACCCTGCACCTCCTCCCACACGTAACGCCACACCTCCACCCCACACCTCCCCCCACACATAATGCCACACCTCCACCCCACACCCCCACCCCACATCTCACCCCGCACCTCCCCCCACATGTAATGCCACACCTCCACCTCACACCTCCCCCCACACATAACGCCACACCTCCACCCCACACATAACGCCATACCTCCACCCCACACCTCCCCCCACACGACACACCACACATAACCCCAGAGTCAAAGGAGAGAGAGAGAGAGAGAGAGAGAGAGGGGGGGAGAGAGAGAGAGAGAGAGGGGGGGAGAGAGAGAGAGAGAGAGAGGGGGGGAGAGGGGGTGGTGGTAAGAGGCTTTAGGATTTATGCATATAAATGTGGAGGGAGATCTGAAATAGATTAAAGAAGATGTAAGATCTTCTGATGAAAGTCCTGCCTTTGTGTGTGCACATGTGCGTATTGTAGAAAGAACAGCAACTGTATTAAACAAAGACAAATGATTACACATAATTCAACAGATGAACAAAAGCAGGCAGACAGTGAAGAGACAGAGAGAGGCACCAAAATCGAACACAGAAAGAGAGATGAGACGGAGACAGACAGGAGAGAGAGTGATGAGACAGAAAGACAGACAGGATAGCTAGAGATGAGACAGGCAGACAGACAGGACAGAAAGACATGAGCCTGGGAGACAGACAGGACGAGCCGTTGTGGCTGTGAGGTGGGTGGAGGTAGTCCTCTGACGTTGCTGCATCCACCAGTTACAGTATTTGTGTGAATAATTCAGACCTTCACATCTGTAGAAACTGGTGACACATTTACATAAAAGGACATGCACGCACGCGCATGAGAGCACACAGATGAGAGAACACACACGCACGAGCACACGTGAGTGCAAACATAGCTTTAGGCATCGATATTCACAGATTCAAATCCACTATTCACACAGAAAATAGAAGCGAGGAACTCACCTTGAGTGGCGATGAAATGGTTGGACCGCTGATAGCCCTGAGGTAGATAGACAGAGATGGACAGATGGACAGACAGACAGAGAGAGATAGATAGATAGATAGATAGATAGATAGATAGATAGATAGATAGATAGATAGATAGATAGATAGATAGATAGATAGATAGATAGGGTGTTATATTCAAACATGCATATATACAGTCTTATCATAATAGATGGATAAAAGTGTAGGTATACTGAATATTTAAGGGAAAAAATGTCTTTGCACCTTTTCCAACAAATTTCCTAAATTGCTGTTTTCTTTGTGTTCTTCACTTTGCATTGACAAGAAAATTACAGCTAAAACCCCACCCCTTAAATCCTGGATCACTAAGAGAGTTGTAGGCTGAACAACAGTAATTTACCTGAGATGTGACACACAACAAAGTAAACCCTGCCTCTAGCCAAATGCCCATCTACAGCTCATAAAACCAATCCAACATAATTACCATCTGTACCGAAGAGAACACAATCACCTTCACTATGGCAAAGACAATGATGTAACTTGTCTTATTACTGACAGAAGTAATGTAGCAGGTAGACGATGGATCCTACAATGATATGATACTATTGATGTGATGATGAGAGTTATGGCAGCATGCTCAGATGATGTAGGAAACTCAATACAGGAGAACAAGTAGGTGATTGGTCTTAGGACCAATTACAGTGTACACACACGGGAGCCTGGCCTGGCTCGTTGGCTGGTGCATGGATCGCCACTTCTATTGTATGTGTCAAGCAGGTGACAATTCTTTTGATTCACACAGATCCAAATTCTCCAACATAATAGCCTTATGTTTCCTGTTCCGATTACACAGCCCCTCACTGGCTTATTTTATAGGCGCTATATTGTGGATCTTGTCCTTTGGGGCATGTAATTCTGCTTCAGGCAACGCTGACACACATGCGTGTTGCTTGTGTAAACACACACACACACACACACAGGGGTAGAACATGGCCATATGTTGACTAAGTTCTGGTGGAGGTGGTGTGTTTGGTCTCTCCACACTCCATGCATCACTCCGTGGAGAGCAGCTGCCAGAGGAGGAGGTGCAGAGAAGAAACACCCCCTGTCCCTCCCCGAGGACGCTGCTGTTTCTCCCAAGACAGCCTTTGATACTCTCCGCTCACACACGCATGCGAGTGTGAATGCATTCTCCGCCCTTCCGAATCCCCTGACGTTTATTCCACTGAGCCAGTGCTTTTGCCTGCAAGCCTGTCCTGGGCCCCCAACACACACACACACACACACAATTGCACAGATTCGCACACACAGCCTCAGTTCCCATAGGCACAGGAACATCAGCAGGCAAACCCAGAGTGACATGCAGATTACATAATGATAGCAATGAGAATACGCAAACCAAACCGGACAAACCAGTGTGTGCAAAACTAAAATGTCACGAACACGGCACCTGGTCATTTGGACTTGAAGTTACCTGCAGAGTTGTCAACATTAATCATTTCTTTAAATGTTAAAAACTGGGTTCTCAACCAATTACAAACCCAGTCTCAGTAGAGTTGCCAAAAGAAATGTACTAACAATTAGGTTTGCAATTTCAACTCAATTAGCAGCATCAATTTTCTTCATGTTATGTCAAACCTACTAGAGAATTGAGGTAGATTTGACCCAGAGTGCTGCATATCTAACAGGTCTTTTAAAGTCCTTTATATCCCACTGAAATGCTGGTACGTTCACAAGTCAATTTTGGCTCTTGAAATACTCCCGCGCTGCATAAGGAGGTCAACCACACTGTGGCCTCCGAGAGGAATCTGAAAGCCGCAAAGCAAATGTTGTACATCGTCAGGCATGTGGGTATGTGGGAGACGCTGGCAGGTGTGACCGTGACCAAGCCCGCGTGGAGAAAACGAAGCACTGGAACTGCAACGCGCAGGAAACAAAAGGTAAACGAAGCGAACGCTGGGAGGAGAGCAGCTCACACGCTGAGTGCCACACTGTTAAAGGCCAGCGGCCCGGCGCCATGCAGAGGGAGGGGCGTGACCGCTCCCCGCCCACTCAGTAGACCCGCCGTCGGCTGCGCTCTTCCACGGGACGGCCGCGAGTCACACCACAGCGGACCCGGATGATGGGACGGGAGGCGGCGTGAACGGGAAGCGTCCGTGGGAGGTGATCTGGGATTGTTCTGGAAAGCCTTGCGTGGAGGGGGGTGGTGCTTTAAGCCTCAGGCCGAGTCAGATTACTGTGGCGAGGTAAAGCATGCCGAGCGCGAGATGGCAGGCGCAAAACTGCGCGGCTGTAACTGGGGGAACAGGCAGAGTGAAAGCGGCACACGGAAATGGATGGACGGGTGACGGAGAAGAGGAGAGGAGAGTACTTACTTCCCTGTTTATCCGAATCTAAGAGATCCCAAATGAAAGGGGAATGAGCAATAGGAAGAGGAAGGGGAAAAGAAGATGAGGGAGGAGGGACGAAGAGAAGACGGAGGGAAGACGGAGAGGCTAATTAAAGTGACCAGGGCAGAAATATTAGAGCCTGACCTAGAGATGGCAATCACATGAAGCCTGTATCCTAGCAGCACCTTACACAAAGCTGCCCCTCCACAGTGTGCAGCGTTGGAGTACAGGTCTCCCCTCCACAGTGTGCAGCGTTTGAATGTAAGCCTCCCCTCCACAGTGTGCAGCGTTTGAATGTAAGCCTCCCCTCCACAGTGTGCAGCGTTTGAATGTAAGCCTCCCCTCCACAGTGTGCAGCGTTTGAATGTAAGCCTCCCCTCCACAGTGTGCAGCGTTTGAATGTAAGCCTCCCCTCCACAGTGTGCAGCGTTTGAATGTAAGCCTCCCCTCCACAGTGTGCAGCGTTTGAATGTAAGCCTCCCCTCCACAGTGTGCAGCGTTTGAATGTAAGCCTCCCCTCCACAGTGTGCAGCGTTTGAATGTAAGCCTCCCCTCCACAGTGTGCAGCGTTTGAATGTAAGCCTCCCCTCCACAGTGTGCAGCGTTTGAGTGCCATTTCCTGCTATCTGCAATATTTTCGGACACAATGAACTTTTGAATAGCTGACTAGAATTCCACTGCATCCCCTGCTATAAAAAGAACTGTTTTGCTGCACTATTTCTGCCTGTGTGTCTCAAACCTTAATATAGATGTTTTGTTCTTATTTTAGAAGATTCTGTCCAGGCAGAAACATAGCTGGAAACGTGTCTGTCTCAGTCACCATTTTAGTGCCGTTCCCTGCTCTGCTGGTTGTCCTGTACAGAGCAGCTAGCAGTACTGCTGGGTGTCCTTCATTTTCACCAAATACTACAAAGATGTCCTCTGTTTTGCACACCATTATTCATCTTAAACCTTGAGCCAATTTTACATTTTCCTTTCAGCTTCATAAAAAAGGTTCAGAAACCACATTCCTGTATAATGGACCTTCCTTTCCTGTCTAAACGAATGCTATTAGTGATGAATATAAGAGTAATGCACCGCCGCTGGAAACAGACGGCCTCGGTCTCCCCGCATCCTCCCACTCTGACTTTTAAATCGCTATGATAACCTGTTCACCAAAGTGGGAATACCGTAAATGTCCCAAGATCCCAGAAAGTTTGATAGAGAAAGAAAAAATGGTGAACCACCTCAGAAAAACCACAAAATGGCAGCTCTTTGGAAGTACAGTGTAGACTGACACTACCAGGACGAGACATAGGGGCTAAACTCTCATTCCTCAAGTACATTTCTTCCATAATAGCTTCAACACAGTTACTGAGTAATTCACAGTCGTTAAAGAATAATCATTGTTAATAAATAACAATAGGCCTGGTGTTTAAGGGTGTAAACACAGCCCTGTTTCATCTGACTGACTGACTGGACTCACTGGTGTAGCATTGGGAAAAGCCTGGGAGTTGAGCAGAAGTCGTGCTGAGGACGAGGCCCACCACAGCCAGCCGGGAGGCCGACAGGGGTGGCACGAGGGGGTATTAGGGGGTCTTCGTGCGAACGCAAAGTCCGTGGCGTAAAATTATAAACCCAATTTCCATGGGCCCGCCCCCCACCCAACCCCACCCCCCATAACATCCCGTGAGTTGAGAATCATACAAAACAACCGGAGCTTACGTCAATGTAGTTGGCGTTGACATAGTCGGAGCTGGGGTCCGCCAGGAGAGAGTGCAGCTTGACACGGTGGCGCTCGTCTGGAAGCGATAAAAACAAACACCTCACACACAGCTCCATGAATATTTAACTTGTGTGGGGGGTTTTGTATGCTGCAGTGTTTTTGTATGCTGCATTGTTAACAATGTTGCCGACTATATGTTTGTTATATTTTCAATTTCATGTTTTCATTATGTTCTTCTTAAGTAGTTGCTAAGTTACATATCTGCTGATGCTCGGTACTAAAATTAGCTCATCAAAGTTAAGAAACAGAGAGGCCGCTGGGCTCTCCATTAAACCCAGACTCTAAAGATCTTATCCATTAACTCAGAGACGTACAAGGACTTCACTGACTCACATTAGAAATGGTTCCTCAACATCGTGACTGTGAGAGGCAACCGTGTCCCTGACAGCGTTAAGGGTAACAGTTCCTAATGCTGTTCCCTCCAGCAGCATGAAGAATGACGGTTCTGTTGGCTGTTCCCTCAAACAGCACATAGCCCAATAGTTCTGTTGGCTGTTCACTTTGACAGAACAAAGACTAATAGTTCTGTTGGCTGTTCAGTTTGGCAGCATAAAGACTATCGGTGTTCTTGTCTGTTCAGGAACACTCACGGTCCAGCAGTGTATCATGTCTGCCTTTGGTCTTGTCCTTCTTTTTGGTGACATCCCAACCATCAAAAAAGCTCTGTGCAAAAACAAACAAACAAACAAAAACAACAGAACAGTGTTTACTGACGGTGAGTGGTCCAAGTTTAATCTTCCAGATAATGAGTGTGTCAGCTTTAATGTATGCAAAAGATAAAACCCTATACTGTGCACATACAAGCATTTCTTACGACAGTGTACTTTCGTTGATTCATCTGCAGGAAATAACACAGTGTAAATGGACATTTGTCATAGGAAACGTAGCCGACGGAGCAAACCCACAATAACAAATGACAGTGTCGCCGTGAAGCTCGCATGCACAACAGCTCCAGTTCTGCAGCTGCAACTCCCCTACACAGCGGAGCACAGTAGCCCACAACCAGGCCGTTCACCACATACCTGCTGCGCTGGATATGCACGTAAAAACCAAAACCTCAACTAATACCTCACCAAATAGCTGCCAAACGTACATTTTAGTGTTCGATTTCTGTCCATTAATTAGCTTTCCATCAGCCACGCTCTGATTTTCCTACTGCACACCGAGAAGGAAGGAATGGCATGCAGCTCCGACAGAGACAGCCATGCAGCATCCGATCACTTTCTCCATGCGCTAAATTTCCCCGTGCGTGTCTTTGACCCCAGGAGCGGCCCGGCGCCCACCGTTTGGGTCCTAATAGGCACGAGCGAGAAAAAAGGGCCCCGAGAAACAAGCAGAAGTCACACGTCACCCCCTGCCTACTAAGTCCCCTCGGCCACTACACGCTCCGGCAGCCGGGGCCCACATCGGAATGGGTTGTACGGCTTTGCTGAAATGAGGATGCTAATTCCTCGTCAAAGGCAGCAGGCGTGCGTGCATGTGCGTGTGCGTGTAGGTGAAGGAGTGTGGGGTGGGTGGCTCTGCATCTATGGTCAGGGCATGGCCGGCATGCTGATGAGAGGATTACTTACGCCCCTGTGTCTCACCCAGATAATGCCACCTTTAATTCAACTCCCCCCTCAAGTTACAAATGCCCTGGCTGAATCCCAGTGGACAGGGCTTTTGTCTCAGTTTCTCTCTCAAACAATTTTTCACAAACCTTCCTCCTGTTACCTCCTATGCTGCACCAAGAACCCCCACCGTGTCCTCATCTCTCCAGCTCTGTATCTCCATATGTCCTGTCTTTCAGGGAGGTGCGACTCCCTCCAGACGGCGCTCAGCGGGACACTTTCACATGACTCATTCCCTAGTTAATGTTCCCGCATCCAGTTCCACAATCAATATTCCGTGCCTCTCTGTCTCTCATGTCCTCGATTCTGCCAGATGCTTGACAAGATGTGACGTGCCCCCAAGGATCGGACAGTGCCCATCCTAAACCTGCGCTCGATAGGTGCTGACGTAGATGGGGTCTGAGGCAGTTTTGAGGTTCCGAGGCAGTTCTGAGCACCCTTGGAAGCTCTGGGGTGTGTCGTGTGCCCTCCAACCCACCGCTGTCCGAGGTGATCATGATAGCATGGTGATCATGAGAGCCCTCACTGACCCCCATGAGACACACCTCACAAACCCCTCACAGACCCCCACGAGACACCCCTAACAGACCTCTATGAAACCCCCCTCGCATAGTGTGGCAGATGAATGGGGATTAAGACCTTTCACTTCTCCCAGAAACCTTAATTTCACCTCACAGTCATCTCACTCTTAGAAACACTGAAATCAAATGTCATTTATTAGACTCACTTCTGGCACTGACTTCTGATGCACATTCAAATGCAGCCATATCTAAAACAACCCTAAAACATTAAACGTCAAGATTTTTCATTTTTCAAGTATTTTCAAGTACATATATTACAGTTGAAGAATACTTGTGTGCCTTTTAAGTGCAATTTCCCTAGCTCTTGGACTTACTATGATGGATATCACCTCCTTTGCAGCTCTGAAGTACTGATACAAGCTCTCCTATAAGCCCCACCCCCAGCCCTTTGGCTCCGCCCACCCCTGCCCTCACCTCGTACTCCTGCTTGAAGCCGTAGCCCTCGGCTGTCTTCATCTGGTTGATGTGCTGCAACAGGTCGGCGACGCGCACGGCCGGACGCAGCTGACCCGTGTGGTATGGGGAGCTCTTCCTACGGCAGTGTCGGCGCGGAGAGCCGCCCAGCAGACTGCTGGACTCATTCACCGAGCACCGCTGCTCAGCTGGCCAGAGACACACACGTACACACACACACGCGCATGCACACACGAGTGGGCACACCCACATGGATGGACACACACACACACACACACACACACACACACACACACACACATACATACACACACACACACACACACACACACACACACACACATACATACACACACACACACACACACACACACACACATGCATGCACGTGTGGGCACACAAACATGCACGCACACGCACGCACACACACACACACACACACACGTACCAGTTTAACCTACACATACCATAAGCCATAAGACAGCAGAGCAAAACAGCATCTCCTGAGACTGAAAACACCAGAATGGAATAGAGTTTAGAAGATTAATAAGATAATACACATTGTGCACTAACAGATAACAGACTATGGATATATTCACTCAGAGGACAAACATATTCAGTCTGTTCAGGGTTCTATTACGAGTCGTTCCCAGTTCAGTAGGAATATTCCGGAGACTCACTGAAATCTGGCTTTGTGCCTTCAAACCTTCAGCTCCTAAAGGCTGGAGGGAGAATGTCCAGCCACACGAGGAGAGCTGAAGTGTGAGATCTCTAATCGCGCATCACGGAAGAAAGAACTACAAGACAGCGCAAACTGGCACAGGAGATGGCAGGGAGAGGAAGGGGCCTGGGAAAACGGAACTTCTTTCAAAAATACACATCATTTGCTTGTAGACTGCGCCGCGCTACGTGAAAGCCGCGTTTCAGTAAGTGCAATTCACAAGACTGTGCCTGCGAGTGTGTGTGGGCACAAACGCACGTGTGTGTAGGTGTATCCGCGCACTTTCTATTCCTCAAAGCAAGCGGTATTCAGTGCTCTCGGTCGAATGGGCACCTGGAGCCACACACCTACCCATCTCTCAGCAGAAGCGTGCCGGCATTCCGAAAGGAGAGCGTGGCCGTGGTTCCCGAGAGCGTACCGCGATGCTGGGGGTGGGGGTGGGGGGTCTAAGTGTGGCTGGGCTTAGCGCTACAGTATTCGCTACTACAGACATATAGGCGGGGGAACCTGTATGGGTCTACTATGTGTTCAAGGGCATTTACATCTATGATTGCAACACACACGAGTGGAGACCATCGTGTTGAATTCTTGTAATTAGATGAGTTTGTGTGTAAAAACAAAAGGTCTATTCAACCTCAACCGGCCTTAGCAGCTGCTGCTGTCTGGGTTCCTGTGATATTGAAGGAACAGAAACATCACGATGAACGCTTCACTTCCATACTGCTACAGCAGCTGTGCTCTTCAGTACGCGGAACTCAGCTGGCCAAGCCGATTGCCCTCTGACCCTGACATACTACTGTGGCTGTGCTACAGGCCCGGATGAGCATCCCTGGTCATGTCTCAGAACTGCTGGGCAATCAGCGGGCGCTCTCGCACCCAACGCGGCAGACCGACGCCCCGGGTACTCACTTCTGGCACCAGCGCAGCCGTGCGTGTCCAGGAAGGTGTGCGTGGTGCGCTCGTCCTGCTGCAGCGTGCTGGGCTCGGTCGGCCCGCAGTCCAGCGAGCCCAGACGGCGGCTCTTCTCCTGACGGTAGGTCATCGCCGCCTTGTTCATGTTCACTTTCTTCCTGCTGCGAATCGAAAGATGGGGAAAAAAAAGGAAGAGACAGGGATTGGAGAGAGAGAGAAAGAGAGAGAGAGAGAGAGAGAGAGAGAGAGAGAGAGAGAGAGACACATGAGCGGCAACAATGGTAAGGCGACGGAATGGACGGGAAGGGAGGATCATGGGATAGGTGCGGAATCAGAATAATATGAGCAGAAGGCGGCGGGCGGCAGCGATGGGATGATAGGGAGAGTAGGAAGGAGGCGAAGGGGTGACCTGGGGAACGAATAGAGGATAAGGACGAGATAGCTGGGCTAATCTCCACAGAGTCAAGCTAAACAAAGGAGGGCAAAGAAAGGGATGAAGGGATGAAGGTAAAAGGAAAGAAAAGGAGGGGGTTTCACTTACGGGTAGTACGGGTAAGAATAGACGTCCCTTCTAGGGAGGATGGAGAGAGAGAGAGAGAGAAAGAGAGAGAGAAAGAACAAGAGAAAAAGAGGTGAGATAGCAGTTGGGCTAGCACAGCGAGTGGCAGGGTTCAGTTCACTGTTCAGAATGCAAAGACGTAAGCTGGCACATATCAGCAGTAGCCGAGGGGGTCGGGGAGGTGATTACCTACTGCCACAGTCAGCAGTGTGACCCTCCTCATCAGATATGCTTAAAGCAGCAAAGATTACAAGCAACCTCTGTCAACACTTAACACTCCGCTACGAGTGTAAATCGGTGTGTAGCAGAGGGCAGAAGAACAGGGCTCAAAAAAAGGCTCCCAACCCCAACAAAGTTCTTGACCCCACATGCTTTTCACATTTAACTAAAGCCACTGACCCAGAAGAGGACCACTGAGCCTAAAAAGTCCTTGAGTACTGGCTTCTGGACACCAGAGCCTCACATGGCCAGGTCACGTGACCAGGCGATGGCGTGAAGGACGCTGGCGAGGAAGGTTCGGCTGGGGCGGTGAAGCTGGCTCCCAGCTAACGCTGGCTTAGGGAAGCCTCGCAGAAGAAGAAAGCTTCTGTTATTTTACTTTGACTTAGTGGCTATTCGTCCCGTCCGGCAGGAGGGAATGTCTGCGTGCGAGTGTGTTGCCGTGGGGAGGATGTGCTTTGTGACACGCTGTGGTGTCACGGCGTCAGAGCCTGAGGGTAGTGCTGCTGCTGACGTCTGATAACCGCCAGACACACACACACACACACACACACACACACACACACACACACACACACTCACACACACACACACACACACACACACACACACTTACCCTTTCTTGATGACGATAACGATGGCTCCCAGCAGAAGTATAAGGACCACTAATCCACCAGCACAGGCTCCCAGTATCAGACCCATGTCCTCGGCATGCTGGGATACCTCCAAAGCTCGCTTATGGTCCTTACATGCAGCTGAGAGAATGGGGGGGGGGAGAGTATTTGTCCAAAACTTGACTACATAACAAACGTTGTCACCACACAGCCAGTTTCAGTTTCTGTTCAAGCACTAATGCGGTACTGAAGGAGCACACGTCCTGCAGACAGACAGTACAGACCTCACTGCAGTGAGACTACGTCTGTGTCCCCGTTTGGAATTTCTAGGTGTACACTTGTTTGGAATCGTCTTGACATTTCTACACCAAAGTAGGAAATGTGAGATATGTGAGTTATGGCTGCGGTAACAACCTGGCCACTTCTTAAGCACTGTTTAAACACAGAACTCGCACTCTAGGACACAGAGGCTATAAGGGGGAGGGAACGCGAGCTCAGTGCTGTGGGCTAACCCTTACAGAAGTCTTACAGGGCTGTGTGTGTGTGTGTGTGTGTGTGCGCGTGCGTGTGTGTGTGTGTGTGTGTGTGTGTGTGTGCGTGAGTGCGTGTGTGTGTGTGTGTGTGTGTGTGTGTGTGTGTGTGTGAGTGTGAGTGTGTGTGAGTGTGTGTGTGTGTGTGTGTGTGAGTGTGTGTGTGTGTGTGTGTGTGTGTGAGTGTGTGTGTGTGTGTGTGCGTGCGTGCGAGTGTGTGTGTGTGTGTGAGTGTGTGTGTGTGTGAGTGTGTGTGTGTGTGTGTGTGTGTGAGTGTGTGAGTGTGCGTGCGTGCGTGCGTGCGAGTGAGTGAGTGAGAGAGAGAGAGCGTGCAAGAGGGAAAGAGAGGGTCACTGACCCATGCCAGATACAGCGCGGATGAACCTGAGCTGTGGGCGTCAGGAAAGCACAGCGGTTTGGACGGACTTTATCTACCCCGATTCCATATGCGCGTGATTTCAGCATTAGCGGTGGTCACTTATTACCACTGTTCAGCTCGACCGTTACGATGACAACACTTAGGAGAAATGTGTAATCTGTTTCAGGTGTTCAATCACAAAAACATTTACACATGACAATGATTTACACATCATTACTGAAGTCACGCGGCGCAAAATGCCCCAGTCAACAGTTCGGCAAGCCCTGCCTAAACACCTGCCCCGTGCCACAGCCGTGCCTACGGTGTGCACCGCGCGCTTCAGGACAGGTCTGGCACGTGCGAAGGTCATTACCAGGGGCAACCAGACCCACTGAGTTGATCGGCAGGGCTGCAAACAGCTTTGGCGCCGAGTTCACATATGACCGAGGACGGGGAGCAGGACTGTTGGCGTAGAGACAGCTGTGTGACGCTTCACACGCTCTGGAGAGGATTAAGCCACGCCCCGAACGCTCCGGATGGAGGGGAGGGGATCATTCACCCCGTTCAATTCCTCCTGCGCCCTCTGTATCCCTCTTCCTGCGATTTTCGCCGCAGCAGAAACAACAACGACAAAAAAAAAAAAGAGTCTCGATTCACAAGCCAGTCAGAGGAGCAGCGTGAAATCTGTGCTCAGATTAAAGCTGATCCCGGCCCCCCGCCGCCCCCCTGCTGCGCGCCTGCCGTTTGAAAAGCACGGAGACGGAGCCGCATCACTGCGCCATCTGCCAGGGGAGCTCTAATTAAAAAGTGCTCGATGGGTCGGATAAATAACTGCGTGAATAAGTGAATATGAAGAGGGAGATGATGGTTTAAGTTGGAGGAAGGCGCGCTGCTCCACATTCCGTGGCGTCTGATTAACGCGTCCGCTGGCCTGTGAGACCCGAAGCAGGTAATAAGTGGGGAGGTGGGAAAAGACAGGAAATAAAAATGAAAAGGCCACTTGTTTGGTGATTAGGTGAAGAAATGGCTACTTTGTGCTAGTCTGGAGAGAGCCGCCTGAAAGTTAATACAATGGTAAACGTTGTCCCTTTGGAAATAAATGGAGCCAGTGGGCTTGTTCATCACAACTACATTCAGAGCCGAACAATGACTTTCAAAGTTCTGTACAATGAGGGTTAACCATCTCCACTGCGTGCACGGTGTGAGTTTAGTCAGTTTAACTGGTCCACGTGACTCGTGTGCCTTACCAGTGTCAACATGGGTGATTTTAACCACTACATACAAACACAGATTTATTGAATTGAAATATTGTATCTCGTTTATGGTGTGTAGCTGAGGCTACATCAGCAGGTCCCCATAACTCAAACCCCAGCGCAGCCACCATGGTCCTGTAACCATGGAGAGAAGTGGATGAGCCAGAGAGAGAGAGAGAGACTTCACAAAAGGTCCCCACTCTTCCCCTCCAAGCTGGCCGTCATTGAGGAAGACGGACAAGACGAACGAGTGCTTAAGAAGATAAGTTAAGAGAAAGAGTGGGGGAGGGACTGGTCCCTCGTCTTCATCCGGCGAGGTTGGGCTAATTAATCAGGAGTGTGCGAGTGTCGGAGAGGCAGCACCCGGGGAGCAAGAGACTCTGAGACTCGGAGAGAGGGATGTCGAGAGGGAGAGTGTCACAGCAGGCAGAGGGAGGCCAAAGAACTGGAGCAGTGCGAGACCCCCAGACTCTAATTTGCTGAAAGTGCAGGCAATCTGTGCTCAGCGCCGCGCCACTCTGAGGGTCCCTGCGTTGACCTCGGCCTGCCCCGGACCCCCTCGTAAAGACCGCATGGGTTGCTCTCCTGTCCTCACATGCACAAGAGGAAACCACAAGAGGATACCAAGTGGAATTGGACTCGTTTAAGAGGTGGTGCGGAAGAGGCCCAGAAGCCAGAGCGACGGCGGTTCATCAAAGGAGCTGGCACTGTCGGGGAGAGGCTGGACACATCTCTTCTCGCTTTTTATCTGAAGAATCCTCTTTTCCCAGGGCTCAGGAGAGCTTCTGCCTTTGGTTCTTCCATCTATCATTTTCTCTCCCCCTCTCCCTTTGAACACATACACCTTTTGGCTCGACAAAACTGGTGATTAGATGGCTTTTGAGCACACGTCCATTACGTCTACAGAACGCGACCACGCTTCTGAAAGGTCTAGAGAAGAAGAAAAACTTGACGATGTGAGCCTGCTCTCATCTCCAGAGGAATGCTTCCTATGAAACTCTAATGAGTTTCAAGTTGTCAATTTGCCTACCGTTGTTAACCACTTTTAGTGCGAGTCAAGAATTGGGGTTAGACAGTTTGGTTAGGTAAGCCAGGACTTAGAGCTGCTCACTGCAGTCCTGAATGAGCACTTGACCTCAAACAACACAGCTGCCTCAGACATCCCAGCTCCTTCTAGCCAGGCTTGTCATTGTTCAAAACAGATAAACACTGAGCTAAAATGATAACATGGAAGCCTGTTCCAAAAAAATCACAAACATACACTGTCACACTGTGAGTCCCGGAGGCCGGTAAACAGCTAACTTACCTTTCCGCGCAATCCGGACGCAGTTGATCCGGGTCTCCTGTGGACGACACAGATGAGGCAGGGGGACATTAGTGTGGGGAAAGATGCCACTAATCATAACAGGGTAATAGCATGTGCGCGTGTAGAAACACTTAATGCTGCAGTCGTCTACTGGCCGTGTTGTGTTGGCTGTTATGGAAGAAGATCTTAACTGACAGCATGGTTATAAAATATCACAGTAACGTATCTCAGAAGTAGGACATATATTACAGCTGGCTTCCTGGTGTTTAATGGACCTTCCAACTCTCAGCCCACCTGACACACACACACACACACACACACACACATACACAGAGAACTTGGGATTTATGGGACAATTATGCAAATGCTTCCTTCTACATTGGAGTCAGGACCCCCTCTCCCCTAATTGCCATCCAATGACCTTTCCGATCGAAAATCGGTTTCATGTTGACTTCACCTTCCTGCCTTTCTTACCCCTGCATATGTGACATATTTACCCCTGAGCACGTCACTGAACCAGTCCGGCCAGCCTGCCGCTCCCACTGTAAACGTCATAGACATGCAGCTCACGGAATACATTCGCTTATGGAGGCGCCGGCATAGACGGCAAGGTCCAGTGAGTTTTCCAATACTCCCTGCCAATATTCAGAAGGAGAATGTGTGTGACAGCCCCAGGACGTGATTGACTATCGCACGTCCATGATGAATTCGATGGTGGGAACAGCAGGCAGCCGCATGTGTGTTTTTGGTGGGCTGGGAGAGTGCGTGTTTAGATGTTGGTGTGTGGCATCGGCGTTTGTGGGTTTTTGGTGGGCTGGGAGAGTGTGCGTGTTTAGATGTTGGTGTGTGGCATCGGCGTTTGTGGGTTTTTGGTGGGCTGGGAGAGTGTGCGTGTTTAGATGTTGGTGTGTGGCATCGGCGTTTGTGGGTTTTTGGTGGGCTGGGAGAGTGTGCGTGTTTAGATGTTGGTGTGTGGCATCGGCGTTTGTGGGTTTTTGGTGGGGTGGGAGAGTGTGCGTGTTTAGATGTTGGTGTGTGGCATCGGCGTTTGTGGGTTTTTGGTGGGCTGGGAGAGTGTGCGTGTTTAGATGTTGGTGTGTGGCATCGGCGTTTGTGGGTTTTTGGTGGGGTGGGAGAGTGTGCGTGTTTAGATGTTGGTGTGTGGCGTTTGTGGGTTTTTGGTGTCTGTGTATGTATTTGTGTGTGTGGTGTGCGTGTGTCTCCTTTCTCTTCTATAAGAAATTTATTCTACAGTGATTATCCTAACCATATGTCTTTCAAGCTAAGCTGAGTCAAAGTAATTACTGCTGGAATTCAGAAGACACAAGGTCCACACTGTCGTAAAGCCCCACCTAATTATCCAGAATAATTGTCAAAATAATATGCTTCTCTTTAAATACTATGCTTTTCTTTTCTTTTTGAAGCTGGAGCTGTCACAAGCCTAAATGACTTACAGAAATTGATTGAGATGAAAATGTGTGCAGGCGAGATAAACAACAACCTGAATGCATTCGAATAAGCGCTTAGAACAAACTTGTGGACTGTAAGTTAAATGTCTAAAAGATCCCTGGCTGGTTAGAGTAAGTGTTGTTTATGAACAATCACACACTCATTAATGTTCAATAAGACAAGAAATATCTCAGCAAAATCCGCTGAACTGTCAGAAGAAGACGGAGCTGTCTTTCAAGGGCTGCTGGGAAAGTCGGTCCCAAACGGAATGGCGGGCGGAGGGGTTGCTCTGAGCTACACATCTCCAGCTACACTGCTTTAGTATATAGAGGTAAGCGCTATGTTAGCTGAAGAGCAGAGACAGACAGTGCCTTCATAGACCTCACACTTTTTCTGGCAGCTTGACAACTAACTCTCTCTCTCTCCTTAACCTGTTATGTGACTGATGAAATTGTCACTTGGGGGAAAAAAAACAAAACAAAACTTATTCAGACTTCTGGAAATGTTTCAAGTTTTGCTCTAGCTCAAACACATTTTTATCAGCCAATAATTTTCATGCAAACAAGGTCAGGGTGAATAAAAACAGCTCTGAACAAGGGCTCTAGTTTAAGTGTTTAATTCTGAACTGAGGAAGCTGAGGTTTCCTTCATATTTCTCAAACAGCAAGCAAATGCCACTGAGGAAAACACATTGAGAAAAACACACTGAGGAACACACACTAAGAAGCACACACTGAGGATTACTGAGGCATACTCTGCATTGTTACTATAAACCTTGCCTTCTCTCATATTTCTCAAACAGTGGGCAAACAGAACTACTTCACACTGCCTGTGTAGTGCCTGCGTGGATAAACCCAGCAAAAATGAAGAAGTGCTTTTCTACAAGCGGACTGTCCTTCCCGATTTGAAGAATTACACAAACGCACTCCCAAAGGGCTTGGATAGCCCACCAAGTCCTGCTAATATCACTGCTCCCACAGCATGTCTGAGAGCGTCCGTGTCTGGGCGGAGTTTGCAACATCACCATGGGTGAAGGCCCAGCCTTTACTGCGTGATGACAGAGAGAATCGAAACAGAAGGTCTGCTAATACCAGTAGGAGAGCAAGGCAGAGTTGACATTTGATGAAGAGACAGACGAGGGAGCTTTAGGGTCAGATACAGCTCAGTGTAAGAATATTCAATGACGTTAAAAATTCCCCCTAATGTCCATTGTAGGCACTGCCCCTGAACAATCAGAAAATGAAATGTCACAGAAATGTTGAAATGCTTTTGAAAGCTATTGAATAATGAATTTATCACTTCTAATCAGCCTGACCATATGTTTGCATGAAAATTTTCAAAAAATGTCTTTCTTTTTTTTTCTTTTTTTCTTTTTTTTTTTACATCCAGAGGCCTGAACAGCTCTCGAGTGATGGGAGATCTCTCTCTTCCTTTGACTCCCGAAGTTAAATAAGTTTCGGGTTTGTTAGTTGCCATAAGAGTAGTCAGTCACATTTTTCCCGAGAGTTTGTTTCTTCTTCTGTCTTTTATATCGCACCGTATCCAGCACAGGCAGGAACACACGCGGGTAATCAAGGGAGAAAGAACAAACGCAAGACTCTGACACTGACTCTGGAACTGGTACACTGCACCTGCGGCGACTTCTGATGGATGGCAAGGCTTCACCACAGTTGATACTTAATAAACCTTTTCATTTAAAAGCTAATGGGATTCAGTGGGACAAATGTATTCCTATTAATCACACGATTATAGTCAGTTTATCCAAAACACTTTGGTTCTGGTAAACAGTCGATATCAAAGGCAAAGAGGACCATTTTATCAGTCATAAAAAGCTATTACAGCCAACAGCCACTTTGGTAGAAATCGGTTGTTCCTTTTGGACCATGGGACCGCTGTTGGCTGGCTACTCTGGGGGAGGAAACACTTTCGAACTGCAGTGACACGCAAAAACTGCTACAACTTGTATAAACTTGCACCAGCTACACATCTGTTACCATGCTTTTATGGCCCCCCAGCCAGAGTGGTCCCAGGTCCGTGGAAAAGGACCGGCGTGTAGAGGGTGGCTCGCGAGATCTGCACAGCAACACATGGGCTACAGTCTGTAACTATGTATCTATCAAACAGGTGTACCCAACGAGGTGGCCCGTTAAGTGTAGTCTCGCTTTAAACAAACACTCTCCAGGCAACTGTTCTGTTTGTTTTAGAGAATTGTCAATATTGTGGAAAGGTCCTGAAAATGGTCTCGACTGTCCAACCCGGAAACCGAGGTCAGAGTGCTGGCACGGTAGGCACACTCACCCCTCTAAAGTTGCTCGCGGCCTGGAAGTAGATGAGGTAGTTCTTGCTGGGATCCAGGGGAGAGTTCCAGTAGCCGTTGTAGGTGTGGTTGTCCCCGACGGTGAAGGGCGTGGCCTCCGGCAGGCTGCTGGGTGGGAGCTCGGCGGTGTAGTAGTGGGGGGGCAGGGCCCCGGCCCGGCCCGCCCCCTCTGCCTGGGAGGAGGGGGCGGGGAAACAATCCTGATGACCCAGCTCTCTCCTCTTCACCTGCCGGGAACCGTCCTCCTCTACCACTACCACATGGTAGGTGCTGCAGACAGGACGACAGAAGCCTTCAGCCAGAACGCCACAAAAGTCCTTAAACGTGTACTTCTATGGCCAGAAAAATGAGTGCTTTTTAATCTCCACTACAATTTGCCCCTAATGGCTCATATCAGAATCAGACGTTATACGTTAGCCACATTTAACCCATTCAGACAAATTACCTTCCTACGTTTTTGAGAGGTGTTAACTCTAAATAAAACATTCCTGCTGGAAATTCAGCACGCTGCATGACTAAGCTTCAGTCGGTCACGCCGTCTGAATGCACACAGGCTATGTCCGAACCTACAGTGTGCTGTCCAAGGAGACGCGTTCACAGCCTCGCCATCAAAACAAAAACACAAACACAGAGACGGCTTGCTGGCCGCAGCTTTAAGGCTGCCCAACAACACTAACGCTGTCCAAAACCATTCAGCTCCTCCACCAGTGCTGAAACACACACAGCACCTGTCACTCACACTCAAAAGCCACGCCACGTATGTCTCTATAACCTGTACACACTTAAAAGGGCAACATTTCCATATTCTCATGCTGTGCAGACCTGCACAGCAAAAAAAAACCAAACTAAAAATCAACAAATCTTTATTACATGGCCTGTGCTCCAATTAAATTTGCTTGTTACCACCGCTGCCTTAATGTGAACTAATGTCAAAACAAATTCCTTGTAATTGATCATTCACGAGGCCAATCGTGATTCTGGTCTCACAATGTGGCCGGGGGTGGGGGGGGTTACCTGACGGGGGCTCCACGGCCCAGGGCCGGACGGAGTAGCACCGTGATGGTGCTCTCAGACTCGCTCAGGGGAGACGGGATGTCGTCATAGTCAAACGCAGGAGCTAAACAGCAGGGGAGGAAACGTGAGAGACAAAGAGAGAGGCAGGGGAGTTACAGAGAAAGAAAAAGAGAGACAGAGGGAGAGAGAGAGAGAGAGAGAGAGCAACCTCACAAATAGCTCACTGTAGCACACACACACACAGCCCCCGGGGGGAGAAACAGCACTCCATTGTGCCCCACCCCACCTCCTCGCCAACAGAGACCGCAGATTAAAAGCACACACCAGCCCTCAGAGATGCAGCAAGGCCAGCATGAGCACGGCGGAGTGGAGTGCTTTTTCCCTGGGGAGCCCTCGCCCCCGCACCGCCCCGCACGGTCCCGCATGGTCCCGCTCGATCCCGCTCGCTATCGGAAGTCAATTAGCAAGAGGCAAGCAGGTGAGCGTCTCCGTCTGAATGACAAACATGAGTAAACGGGGGCAGCGATGGAGCGTCGAGCCCACCCGCCCCCAGAACGGAACCATGTACGTACGGGTGCAGCTCTCTCTAGAGTGCACAAACAAGCACGCCCAAGCACGCAAGCGTAGCAGACAGTGGAGTGGAATTCAAAGACCTGCCAGACCGAGAATGGAACGCCTTCCATTAATCATGAGGATGAAAATGAATAGCAAAACAGCGTTCCGTTCTGTTTTCACGGATCTCTGAGAAACGCCTTCCCTCTGACTATCCATGTTCTGCAGATGCGGAAGAGGAGGGAATGCACTGTAAGAGCTACAGGAACAAGCCTCAGAGAGAGAGAGAGAGAGAGAGACAGAGAGAGAGAGAGAGAGAGAGAGAGAGACAGAGAGAGAGAGAGAGAGAGAGAGAGAGAGAGAGAGAGAGACAGAGAGAGAGAGAGAGAGAGAGAGAGAGAGAGAGAGAGAGAGAGACAGAGAGAGAGAGGGAGAGAGAGAGAGACAGAGAGAGAGGGAGAGAGAGAGAGAGACAGAGAGAGAGAGACAGACAGAGAGGGAGAGAGAGAGAGACAGAGAGAGAGAGAGAGAGAGACAGAGAGAGAGAGAGAGAGAGAGGGAGAGAGAGAGAGAGGAGAGAGAGAGAGAGACAGAGAGAGAGAGAGAGAGAGAGAGCAGAGAGAGAAGAGAGAGAGAGAGAGAGAGAAGAGAGAGAGAGAGAGAGAGAGAGAGAGAGAGAGAGAGAGAGACAGAGAGAGAGACAGAGAGAGAGAGACAGACAGAGAGGGAGAGAGAGAGACAGAGAGAGAGAGAGAGAGAGAGAGAGAGAGAGAGAGAGAGAGACAGAGAGAGAGAGAGACAGAGAGAGAGAGACAGACAGAGAGGGAGAGAGAGAGACAGAGAGACAGAGAGAGAGAGAGAGAGACAGAGAGAGAGAGAGAGACAGAGAGAGAGAGAGAGAGAGAGAGAGAGAGACAGAGAGAGAGAGAGAGAGAGACAGAGAGAGAGAGAGGGAGAGAGAGAGAGAGATACAGAGAGAGAGAGAGAGGGAGGGAGAGAGAGAGACAGAGAGAGAGAGAGAGAGACAGAGAGAGAGAGAGAGAGAGAGAGGAGAGAGAGATAGAGAGAGAGAGAGAGACAGAGAGAGAGAGCGAGAGAGAGAGAGATACAGAGACAGAGACAGAGAGAGAGAGAGAGAGAGAGACAGAGAGAGAGAGAGACAGAGAGAGACAGAGAGAGACAGAGAGAGAGAGAGAGAGAGAGAGAGAGAGACAGAGAGGGAGACAAAGACCTTTGATGTGACATGAAAGGAAATGTAGACATCATCATGCCATGATGCGGCAGCTTTCAGAGTTCCTGTACGTGACACAGCTGTGTCTGGGGTTCGGACGAAGTGAAAGGGGACTGCCGTAGTGACTGTGTGGCCCGTGTCTCAGACGAGCCTTGTCCTTGCAGGCAGGCTTCAGATGCCCGAGTTAAAGTTAATGGATAAACTTTCACCCTGAAACCATTTTCACCCTGAACACACTTTTATGGGCACGAAATCTCCAGCAGGCTTAGAGCCACACGCACTGCCAAGTGCACCTTTTCATGGTGAACACACAGACTGATGGATGAAATCACCATTGACAAACTGAAGTGACAAACAGAATGTCTCGGCACTGCACAAAGCAAAAGGTGCTTTTAGACATAAAGAAGACTCCACATCGATTTATGTCAGCCATGAAATTCATATTCCTTTATCTTGTGCCCATTCAGTAAATGGCCTTTGTAAGGAAAAGAGCAGTATTTCATTTGTAAATGTTGTAGCGTAGCGACAATCCTCTCCGCCTCCCACGTTCATAACCACGACCTCCTGCAAGGCCCCCTCCACCACACTGTGCATAATGCATAAAGTAATAAGGCAGCTACAGACTGATCCTGGATGTCTCCAAGGTGTGTGCGCAATAAAGCAAGATCGCTGGTACCCCCGTCGCCTGCAATCAAAGGCGCAAGGATAAGAAAAGCCACGGGATCGTCACATGCATACAGTTAAGACTCAAAAATATGCAGGACGGGGACACAGCAAAGAGCAGAGCCAGTCCCGTGTCCGACTGACGTGAGAGCCGGTACTCTCCGAGGGTTACACCGTTCAGTGGCAAAAAAACACAGTACATATCCACTGACCTTTGAAACTCTCAGAGCAGCATGACCTCACAGCTGCAAATCCATAGCGACCACGCGTGTGTGACCAAATGAAGAATCGCTAAGGTCACGACTAGTGATGGCTATCGGGCTCGCGCCTGCTCCCACGACTCTGGATCATTTGTAAGTTCATTTGGTCTCACGAAACACAGTGAGAGCTCTCTTGCTTATCAATAGGTAGTATGTCTTTTTGGTGAGATCACGTTACTCGAGACTCCACTCGACACTGTCTTCTCACCGGAGATGTTGGTGGTGATCTCGGTCAAGGCTGTCTGGCCGAAGCCCTTGGCAGTGCGGGCGCGCACCGAGACCAGGTATGTGGTGCCAGGGTGAAGCCCTGAGAACATGTGGTACGTCTCATTCCTCAGCTTGGACACGGTGCGCCGAGGGCCAGGAACGTTGACGCTCGGGTCGAACGACTCGATGCTCTGGTAGCTGATCTGTAATCCAGCAGCAGAAATAAAAGAGAAAATGTGACGCCTCAGTGGTAGCGCAGTGGTGAAAGTACTTGACTAGTCAAGTAATCAAAAGGTTGCCAGTTCAAGCCCCACCACTATCAAGTTGCCACTGTTGGGCACCTGAGCAAGGCCCTTAACCCTCAGTTGCTCAAATTGTATTCGATCATAATTGTAAGCTGATTTGGATAAAAGCATTAGGTGAATGTCTCTGGAGATGAAATATTCACAACAATGTAGTTAGTTACTAAACTCTGAAAAATTCAGTTTAAGAACCTCATAATGAGAAACTGAACAGCATCAATAATGTTGGATGTACTTTTTAAAAATGGTACCTTCCATATGGCTGTGTTGACCTGGCTTGAAAGCTAATGAGCGCAACCAAGGCACCACCTGACAAATAATTAGCTAAGTGTGGAGGAGACCCCACGCGCTAAACTGCATCACAAATCCGTAAACACACCGTGGCACATGCGACGCAATGGGAAACCTTAAAGTAGCAACTGGCGAGCACAGGAGAAGTGGTGGACAATTAATAATTATAAACGCATACACTTACGCTCCCATCTAACAGCTTCTAACGGCTAACGCAAATAAATAATTATAATGTCTGTCCCTTGCTCTAATTGGAGAAGCACCAAGGGTTTGGTTAGCATAAGGATGTATGCGCACCCAGTCTTTTAATGACACTGCGTTCATTCTTCAACCAAACACCAAGCATCTCTGCAGGAAAAAGACGCCAACGGCGTGTGACAGTTTAGGGAGCGGAGTGAGACGTTACGTCCACTGGCTTGGCAACAGCGCTTTCTTTGGTTCCACTGGATGCTCCCATATCTTGGACCCGACTCGTGCTAATTTGATGTAAGAGCTTTAAACGCTCACAGTGGCTGTTAGCTCGGATACAGTCATGCTCTCAGTGTAATGGCCACTCTACTGCAGAACACTTCAGAGGTTTGGAGCCCTTACAGAACTTAATGGCCCCTGCCTCTTTAAAATGCCTACATCAGGTTGTTTTCTTCATTACCACGAGTTTAGTCAACAGATTTTAAATAAATTAAACATTCTTAAAATGCATGATAGAAAAGAAATTATGCAAAATTTAAACATACTATATCAAACTTGTTACAATAAACTACATATAAATATACTACAGCTTTAAGGTCGGTAAGCTACAATACTTCAGGCTATGCATCACTAATGACATTTGATTTTGAGGGTTGATGTTGAAGAATTCCCCGGGTTTGCCCTGTGGCTATGTTTAGCTCTGAGTCTAGGTATTGGACTGGCAGGTATTGGACGTACTTAAAGTGATGCTATAGCTGGGCTTACATGTCCCTACAGACCGTAGAAAGATAATCAGACTCATTCTATTACCTCATACTGTGTGATCAGACCGTTGGGTTCCACGGGCTCCTCCCACTTGAGGAAGATCATATCATCCAGTGGAGTGAAGGTCAGAGATTCTGGTGCGATGCCTCCCGGGACTGCAGGAGTCATAAAGAGTCAGGATTACTTGGACAAAAACCCCCATCACCTTTGGCCCATATTAACCCACCCTCAGCGTCAGACAGACGAGGCAGTGAGGAGAGTCAGGGACCAGTGGGAAAGAAAATGAAGAATGTACTTTGACCCTCCAGGCTGGGCAGAGAGAGAGAGAGAGAGAGAGAGAGAGTCAGAGTAGGGAGTAGGGTTAAGGGGGTTTTACATCCCTGCAGGTCCCCAGCCCATATCTGATAACCGAGCACAAGAGCTGATGGCATGGCAGTAGATTCACCTTCTATAGCAGCAGTACTGGGTAAAGTGGAGAAGAGAGAGAGAGAGAGAGAGAGAGAGAGAGAGAGAGAGAGAGAGAAAGAGAGAGAGAGAGAGGAAGACACACAAGTGCATCTGTCTCTCACCCCAGCCAGAAACAAACCAAAAGTGTGCAATGCTGTGAATGCTAACAGCCACACACAGTCTGCTTTAATCATCAATGTGACACAAATGCACAGGCACACACACACACTGTGCGTGCCTGTGTGTGCATGTCTGCAAATGGCCCTATAGATGCTACATCAGACAGCTGAAAAGGGATTCCACAGTGGGAGGGGCTTACATAAGAGACCAGTCACTACGCAGTAAAAAGAATAAGAAAGACAGAATACTAGACATGTGCACAGAATCTGATGCTGCAAGCTCGTCAGTTCACTTGTATTCAAACGCGTATGCATGTGCATGCACGTTTGGTTTTCAGCAGGCCTGGTGCTGCTAACATTCTGCGAGAAATGGTCACCCAGCTCTTTATAGTATGATAGAACTAAACACAGCTTGCGTGATTGCACAGTGGCGCAGGAAGCCACCAGATGGGACCAATTACTGGCATTCACACCGCGTACAGTGGCACTCGATCCCAAGCTGGCCCAGGAGCTACGGCAACAGGCACGAACTCTGCCACGAGGCACCGGTGAAGTATGTAGGACATCCACCGCATACATGTTTATTTAAGCGGCTTCGCTGCCGTTCTGCGGTGTCCCAGCATAAGCGTGGCGTTTTTCTCCAGCTCTAACGCTGTGCATCCGGCTGCTCCTACCCAACCCCCCCGAGGGACGCGCATTAAAAATTAAAGGCAACACCAAATGTTTTCTGCTCATGCGGTACGCTGTTTTGTCGCTGGCTCTTACACCCGTTACCGCCACCATCTACCCCACCTTCTCGACATTGCTGAAATCACAAACAAATAAATAAATAAATGACATGTACTCAGGTGACTCAATTTATATTGCGGTGATTTACACTCAGGATTGCAGAACGAGTAGCCACAGTGTAAACAGAACTCAAACAATCCAAAGCGTAGGAGGACTGGTACGCTTCAAAAGCACAGCAGAACGTGTGTGTGTGTGTGTGTGTGTGTGTGTGTGTAAACATGCAGCAAGGTTTAAGAATTTCTCAGATTTATGTTTTTAACCTACTTGTGAACCTGGTTCTATTATAACCTGGACATATTATATTACACAATGCAAAAAAGGGATTCTTTTGTGACCTACGTATTATGCTTTGAGGTGAGGTGAATGGAAAATTTGCCTGAAATTACTTGATCAATAGAAAACACCAAATTAATATCTTAGCTCCAATGAATACCCTAGCAAAAGCAGGGATGGCACTTTTACACGACAGCATCTCTATGTGCTAACAAATGATGGTAAGGGTGTACCCAAACAATATATTGATATTGTTGGCTAATCATCAGCAAGTAGAAAAACGACCAATAATAAAGGACATTTACATATGTTCCATTTCAGCAGTTTAGGAAATCCTGGAGGCATATGTCCGAGGCATCTTCAGAAACACATGCTGAAAAACAGCGTGTCAACACAGCTTGTGCAGGGAGGCCTGCGCGCCAGCCAAAATGTTCGGCAAGGAGTAACGACGATGTGAGAGCTCTTCACTGAGTTCCGAATACAGGGAGCGAAAATAGGGACAGAGGAAATTCTTAATGGGCCGTGAAGAAGCTCAACAGTGCTGTGAAGCACACGAAATCGTAACCTTGGAATGAGCTGGAACGACAACTGGTAAACACCACTCCTCTATATGGAAATGCCTTCAACCGTCCCCGAAGACCACCCACCCGGGCAAACGCAGTTACATTTCTTCTAGAGAATCTTAACACCTGCTACTGCAGATTGACGGAAGAGAAATACTGGAAATGTTTGCAAGCGCCGCCAATCCTGTGGGCCTCATCACAGATGCTGATGCCACATGGGATGCTTCACGTCTTGGTGAGCTTTTCGCTGACTGGAACATGGCACCACTTAAACAGGGAGATAGTAAGTGACATGCATAAACAACCCCCATCGTGTCCCACCACCCCCTTTCTGGTTTCTGGGGACAAGGGTCTCTGCTGGGACTCTACATGCTGAACACTGGCATGCTTACCCAGGTGATCCGAACCCAATTCCTTAAAAGTCGTAGTGACCATGCCTGCTGTAAAAGCCACTATCCTTGACCTCCTGTCTATCAGACAGCACTGGGATACTGATAGCATTGGAATACTGACAGCACTGGGATACTAATAGTATTGGCATACTGACAGCAGTGGAATACAGACAGCACTGGAATACTGTATCGTGATCAAGTAGCTGCATGCTTCCACAATTCAAGAACTAATTCCACTCCCATTTCCACTAAGTGTGAACGATGGCTGGTGTTCTCTCCCCAACATGGCCAAGGACACCCCACCCGTCCTCTTCGCATGACGAATCACCTACACATGATGCATAATGATCCACTGACATCAGTCTGCATGACAGGGAAATCCATGAAGATTCTGTAGGTGAAATTAGTCTAAAACTAATCTAAGGCAAAGAACAATACCAACACGATCCTCACCAACCGGCACAGGCTGGGTCACCCCTTTTTCCAAAAGCACTTCCAACAAATCCATCAAAATTAGTGTCAGAAATTGTCTTAGTTTCATGCATCATCACTGGTTACAACAACTGTGTCAAGACAGATTTCATATCAAATGACAGGTGATGGTATGAGAGGTGATGGTACAACAGGTGGAATGACAGGTGATGGTACGACAGGTGATGGTTGATATTCAGAAAGTAAAACATCTCCCCAGGATTTAGTTCCAACTGTGGGGAGCTGACAACTAGCTCAAGCCAACCAGTAAAATTTGACGGATAATTGAAATGAAGTATGTGATATAAGATCATGGCAGAACGTTTACAAGTCTGATAAATAATGAAACCAAAAAGAGATTTTGCATCAGTTTCTGGCACTGGGAAAACATTGAGATGTGCAGGACTATGGAAGTATTTCCCATACTAACAGGAATACCCTGTTCCCACAGGATAACACAGAAACCCTTCTCCCCATGGTCAACACAAAAACATTGTTACACATGCTAACAGGAAACCATGTACCCCATGTTAAGAGGAAAACCTGTATCCCATGTTAAGAGGAAAACCTGTATCCCATGTTAAGAGGAAAACCCTGTTCTCATGCATATTTCTTTTTTTCCATCCTCCATCTTAACAACTGGATTCTCCTTGCTTGCCAAGTTTGGAGTGCAGGAGAGAGGCTGATAATTAAAGGTCCATGTTCTCTCATTTCTCTGCGTACGTCTCTGTTTTCCCCTCGCTCCCTTTCTTTTTGTAAGCTGTGGGCTTTTTAAACTTTATTTGCTGAATTAATTGGGAAGTTTCTGTTGTTTACAATTAATCAGTGACAGCAGGCGTGAAGACTGCTACTGTAGGAAACAAACTTATGCAAAACCGAGGCTGAAGTTGAGAGCGGGCGGGGGGATGGGAGACAAAGGTGGACCGCGTTCTGCCGGCGTGATAAATGAGGGGCATTCATCCAGCATGAACGCACCGTCCCCCGCCATTTGCCTCCAGCAGAAGGCTAGACACGCGAGTCTTTAATTTGCGTGCGGGGTTCGTTCGCTTGACCTCTGCTTCGTTCAGCCTCCCCCGAATTTGCATGAAAATGTGCCTCTCCTGCTACTGACATGTCAAAATGGAAATGCGAAAATAAGCAAAATCTTTATTCCACTTCAGCCGGTGGCTGTTGCTTGTTAATTTTTCATCGACTAAGATTTTAAAAGTACGATCGTCCACTTAGTTATGCTGACTCCGTCTGTTTGGAGAATCAATATATGCGTTGCTGCCATGATTGGGAGCATCACAGCACATGGTAGGCGTCTGAGGCCTACACAAGGTGCTGACATCATAATCTGTGAAGCGCGTCTCCGAGAAGACTGATGAGTCATGCTCACCAACCCATGCTGAGTCGCCACGGGGACCATGCGAGTTTTAAGCAGACTATGAACGCGGTAACTAACAATTGAGCTTGTCTGTACTCAAAAACGGGAGTCGGCGTGTAGGTGAATGTGCTGAGTCAGGCTGTCTAAGCACCGCTCTGGAATGCAGAGATAATTTCACGAGCAATATTTCCTCTTCAGCATTTTATACCAGTCTAAGGAGTACTTTAAGTGAATGGGTCGCATTTACGAAACACACCGACCGTCTCAGCAAGATTAGCAATCTTGAAGATGGACGGTGGCACTGCATACTGACTGCACAGGACAGACGCTGCCATTTAGAAGCCCCTACCAAATAAACAAATGCAACAGTCAAAAACATCTGGGATTGGATACTCACCATCCTCCTCTGTTTGGAAAGTGACCTCACGGCTCTCCTTCTTGCCCTCAGGATTGGTCAGGGCCAGGCGCACATGCACTGGACGGAACGGGGGGAGGTCCCTAAGTGTGAAGTGGGAGGTGTTCCTTTCTACTGACAGACACTCCCGCACGGTGGCGTTATTGCTGCCAGTCCCGCCCACCGTTGCCGTGGAGTAACGATAACATAGTGACAGAGAGTAGGTGTGGCAGCGGGTCAGGTTGTAGCCGAGAGGCTCCCACTGTAAAACCAGTTGTCGAGATTGAATATCTGAGGCAGTCAGACCACGGAGAGGCCTCATAGGTTCTACGGAAATCAGAGAGAAAGAGAGAGAGAGAGAATTATTACTTAATATCACTTTTCGTCGATTAACTGTGTACAGAGAAAGGAAAAAAACTACATTTACAAACTCTTACACAACATAAACTGCAAAAAAAAAGCAAATTAAATAGAAAAAGTGGATTTAATAGATCATCACTTTGACAAAACATTAATAAGAGAGAGAGAGAGACAGAGAGAAACAGGTGAGGGAGAACACAGCCTTCTGGCAAGATCAGACTTTCCCCACACTGCCATGGATTAGAAAGAAACATGACAGGACACGCCAGCCTATCAGCAAAAGAAGTGAGAAAAAAGGACAGTAATGATCCAGTTCCTCATATTCGCCATCCTGTCCAGGAAATATCCAACTACCTCTTTCTCAAGATCATATTAGAGCAGCTCTGCGCTAATTACACACTTGCCGTGAATGAAAGCACCACTGTACAGGAAAAGATGCGCTTGTGAGGAATGCACCTGCTTAGTTTAAGTAGGCAAAGAAATCCGATTACTTTCCCCTGGAGCTGCACCATATATTGTTGGCTAATTGTTATCACAATGTTGGCCTTGGCAGTACTGATATCGCAGAAGGCTGCAATATGCAAATTAGCCCTCTAACAAAGCAGCTTTTTGTGTTTTTCTGTTTTTGTAGTTGGCTGACCAGTCGCAGGCACTATAGAGCAGTGCTGTGTGGTTATTTTGATCAAATCTGGCATTCACATGATCCAAAGAATAATGCAGGCCAATCTTTAACCACATTAACGATTACTGTCAGCAAATGCATATGTCATTTTGCGCATGTTATATTGTCTTAAGCCCATGACCTTTGGCACAAGGGCCTCAGCACTGCAGTGTTCGCATCATGCAGGGAGCGGGCCGGTCGTCCTCTCCCTCATTACACACTAATCAATCAGACGCATCTGCCGAGGCGTCCGGAGGCATGACGCCTGACAGGCCACCAGACAAGCACACACTTACATATGTGGACATCCCTGCGGACAAAACACTAACCCACCCGCTGATGCTCGTGCATGTGGTCTTGTTCTCTCTATATCTCTCTTTTCCTCTTTATCTCACACATCATACACACTCACACAGAGAAAGACACACAAACACATATTTCCACATATGCAAGTGCACGCCCACACGTTTACACATCCAGACCCCCACCCGTGCACACGTTACGTGAGAAAAACCAAAAAAACAACCAATACATTCCCTTTGATTTGACTTTGCTATAGCCCTCATGCATATGATGTGAAGACCTTTTTCAAGATGTATTTATCAATTTGCATTTCTGAAAGAAAATGTATGAATAAGCCCCCAGTCCGGCTTCAAAAGCCTGCCATCAAAATGACATGAATACTGTGGGCCGCTGCATATGGGCAGTTGTTCTCAGCTAGCAGCGATGACATTACACACCAAATAACTGCTATCGTCGTATCTACAGAAACATGAGTGACTCACGCAGGCCTTGTGCATGTTAGTGGCGGATCTTTCTAGAACGAATACACGGGGGGCTCTGTTTTCCTCAGACAACTTGCAACTTCAACATGTCCGCTGTGGACTACTGCCGCAAAGCTGGAGAGGGTTCTAAAAGGGCACGTACGTGAGAAGCGCTAAACAGCTGCAATAGTAACTGGACGCCATGTGGTTGTTGCGCAAGCACGTCAAACATGGAATACAGAGCAGAGCGCGTCGGTACGTTAGCTGCTCCTACACCACTCATCCCTCTGTCTCATGCCTTTCAACAGATGCACCACCAGTCAAAGGCAAAAGCAAAATGGACCCTTTGAATCGGCGCCAAGAACGTCTCATGGCACAGACCGAGGCGCAAACACGACACGGGCAAACATTCAGAGCCGCAATAATATGATCCATTACTCTGATAAACCTTTGCAAATTAGGTGGAGGCGGAAGGTTCACCAGGAATCTGCTCTCAAAATCGAGAGGCTGCAGAGGAAAGGAGCGAAAGAAAGCATGGCCGCGCGCGTCACGTGGGGCCGCTCTGGAGGAGTCGGGGGACAGGCTGGGTTACGGTAAGGTTTCTCCATCTCCATCTCACATGCCCCAACCTGTTACTTATTGTGCGCCGGGAACACCGGTGGTGTTGGCAGGCAAAAAAAGACAACATCTTTTTGTCAGAAAGCTGACAAGGGGCACCCTGCTGCCCGTATAAAATACGATTTTGCTGATTTTCCGAGATGTACGGCACGTATAGGTTGGAATTAATTTTTTCTAATTAGTATAGCTTATTTAAATCATTCTGTCACTACATATGATTTCCTACAGAACTGGAACACCCACGCCCTCCAACCACATTAAGCCTGTGGCATTCTATATCGGTGCTAGTGATTTTTCTATGGTGGTTGATGGTACTGATTAGGGTAGTCGATGCAGGGCACTTGGACTGGGGCTGAATTAACAAAAATATCTGATGAAACTGTAACGTAGCATGAAGGCAGATTTTGCTAAAGCTAAAAAAGCATCTTCCCTATGTAAAAGGGCACCTCCACGCGTCGCACCCTCGCGCACAGCCGTGGCCTCCCAATTAAGCGAGTTGCTGATCTATATCATAAAGAATGTCCCTTCCAGAGCTGTTAGTAACTGAATTCATCATTGCCATAGTAACTGCCAGGAGTGCATGCATTTTGGCCTGCACCTAATGCCCGTGGATCGGCTGGCGCTCTTGTGCAACACCTCTCCGCGTGTGTGAGCTCGTTTCCACGCACCGCCCCGGCCCACCAGCCGGGCACGGCACCAATGAACAAAGTGCCTGTGCCAGCCGCTCATGGCAGGACGCTGGGGGAATAACGACATACCCTGAACAATCAGGCCCACGGACATTTCCGAGTTAGTAATGCATAAGCAGCACACCCTCCAACACACACACACACACACACACACATCAATTACCATTGGGGAGAAAAAAAGGTCTGGCACTAGACACAAATATCAGGGTGTAGTACATGAGTGCTGCAAACAGCGAACAATAAGAGGATATGAGAGAGGAGACTCTGTCTCTCGGACACATTCTGCTGCTGTAATCGACTGAGATAAATGGAGGCTTCAGGCTCTGCTGGCAGTGACATATAAGACAAGAGCTGACGAGGAGGCGCTGTACAGCTCCGCTCAGCATACCAATGCCTGGAGCTTTCTCTCCGCCAGCCTCCACAACAGCACAGGCGCGAAGGCAGTTCCAGAGACGGATGGTTTGTTATTTAAAACCGCTGGAATGATGTTGAATGGTTTCCGAGCTGGAACAAAGTGACTGAGGAAAATGTATTTGAGTTTGCATATAAACAAAAGTAGAGGCAGATGTTCGGTGAGAATCCCTTATATATATTTGACTACTGTTGCATCTAGAGCATTGAGCTCCATACACTACCCCTCCCTCTCTCGGTCTGCTCTGCTCAAAGTGGGTTGCAGGAGGCAGCGGGGGGGTTGGGGGTGGGGGTAGAGGAGGAAGGCAGGCTGTCAGGGCCGGGAGATGGAGCATGAGGGGTGGGGGCGGGTGGTGGGATTAGGAAGACGACAAGGCAAAAGGCCTGAGCCTAGTGGGCTATTTACTCTACCGCTCATCTGTCTCTCTCAGAGCTCAGGGCGCATTATAGACCGCCTGCAGGGCAGTACATCACACTTCTCCACCTACAGACACTGGCTGAACAGGAAAACAATTCCCAACAAATATTCAGACACTGTATCAATAAATCACGTGTAATTGCATATTTGAGTATTTATTCGTCAAAAAACATCAATTCTCATTAGTAACATCACTAGTAACATCATTAGTAAAATCACTAGTAACATTACTAAAATTAACATCACGAGTAACATCACTAGTAACATTATTAATAGGGGAAAAAAAAACACAGCATAGAACACCTGCTTTCTTACATCATGGAGGTTCCCACTCACCAGCACACTTGGTTCTGCTGACCAGAGGAGGTCCGGGTGGCCCCGTTCCCCCGTCTCCAGGCCGGGTGAGGAGAACACTGATGCGGTACTCTGTGTCCGGTTCGAGATGCCAGACTTTGTAGGTGAGGGAGTTGACTCCATGAGTCTCGGACCATGGAGAATGACTGGCCCGGTACACGATCTCCCGGCGAATCACTGGTCCATCTCCCACTATGGAGTTTGTGTTCAGCTGAATGATCAGGTATGTGGAGCCTGAGCGCAACAGTTGGGGTGGGGCTATCGGGGTGGGCGGAACTAGAAAAGAAACAGAGCAGAAGTGAGTGAGGAGGTTTTCGGCATGCTTCGGCAAAGGTGTGCGGTTAAGAACACTTTGCAGACATTCTCCAATTTGTTCTAATTTAGTAACTGCAGAGATCAAATGAACAGTGCGAGTTTCCGCAAGATTGTAATTAAGATGCCGTGTTGCCTGTATTCTGGGCAAGGGGTTAATTTCAATGTTTCAGTGCTTCTTCACAAAGCTAGCCGCAAGGTAGAGACACACTCAGGATGAAAGAGAGATTCACTAATGCAGATATTAAATTCAAGAATCGCAACATTACAACTGATCCATTAGCATAAGCAAGACATATCTCCAGACCACAGAGCGGGGCTGATCAAATGAGGTTAGGGGCTTTTAGAAAGACTTCACAGATGCCCTAGAACAAAGCTTTTGTTAGCACGCACTCAGATATAATCTTTGACATTGATGGAGTATATGTAAATCCCTCACAAACAGTTTGTAATCTTGGAGACAGCTTTGATTCCTCACTTTCATTTGAACACTATATCAGCTCACTCATTAAGAGAGCCTGCTACCATCTCGGTAACGTTTCCTGACTCCACCCCACGCTCACAAGCAACGATGCCCAAATACTGATTCATGTTTTTTGTCAGTTCCTGCCTTGATCGCTGTAATGCCCCTTCTCTTTGGTCTCCAAGTTTAGAGTTAAACTCCTTATGAAACTACAGTGTGTCCTAATGTCCTAATCTAGAGTCCATACTCACACTACACACTTATACCATATTATACCTGTTCTCCTCAAACCGCACTGTTTACCTGCACCCTTCTGTGTCTAATACAAATGACTTCTTACAACCTTCAAACCCTTAAATGGACTCAACTGAACGTTGTCTTCCCTATACTCCAGCCCTTAGGTCTTCTGGTCTTGGTCAGCCCAGTTCAGATTGTCTTCAGTCTGTGATAGAGCACTCAGAGTAACAGCTCCGAAACTCTGAAACTGGCTTTCTGTAAGTCTCTGTGATCTTGCTTTTACTTCTGCCTTTAAAGTACACCTCAAAGTCTGTTTTGGCATTGTTTTCCTTTCCTCTACATTTCGATTTTGATTATGCTTCTGTTTGGTCCTGCAGTTTTTCAATTTGTGGCAGTGGTGGCTCAGTGGTTAAGGTGCCTGACTTGAGAGGTAATTGAAAGGTTGCCGGTTCAAGTTCCATCACCAAGCTGCCACTGTTGGGACTCTGAGTAAGGCTCTCAACTGCTCCAGTTGTGTTCAGTCATAACTGGAAGGTGTGCTTTGGGTAAAAGCGTCAGCTAAATATAATTCATGTTTGAATTATGTAAAGAAACCTTGAGTGTGAGATATTTATTATTATTATTATTAGAAGAAGAAGAAGAAATAAACCCAAAACAGATATTTGGATAGCAAATAATGCAACCTGAATTATTTTCCATGGTAACTAATATTAATGTGTGGGACGTCTACCAATGGGAATGTACAGACATTGAAAGATGGCCTGGCTAAGCCTAATAAAAAAAAGTCATGACTGCTGCATTTTGACATCTACGAACTTCAGACAGCAGGCCATTAAAGCACAATTTAAAGTACAGAATAAATCTCATGTACTCATAGCAGACCAGCCAAAATGTGCTCTGAACTGAAATTCCCAGGAGGGCTGCAGTGTGCAGTACTTTAGAAGTGGGTCAGAGCTCTGTGTGTGAGGCCTTCGCGAAAAAAAAAAAGAGGCATTTTACTCCTGCCAGAATGGGACCAGCACTTCCAAAGGTACTTACGACTGTTACGTTTCCCAGCACGGCTATGTTCGGCCTCCCACGCAGCCAAAACGCTGACTTGATTGACGTGGATTAGATGCTGAGCTGAGCTACCCCCCGTTCCGACCTACTGGGCCGGTGCGTGTTCCCTAGCAGGCCATGATTCTTTTCTCACAGAGCTTCTAGGATGTTCCCTTCTGCTAGGAAAGGGCTGTGTCTCGAGCTCCTTTAATCATACCGGAATTGTAAGAGGCACTTGGAAGGAGCCAATTCTTAACTCTGTCCACAAGAAGGCGTAATAAGGTCTCATTTGCATGACTGATTACGTGTATAATTTGGCTATTTTTGTTCCAATCTGGCTGTGATGAGGTAATATGAACCTAATCAGTCCAACGGCTTGGGCTGTAGACAGCACGGCACAGTGCTTAGAAGCTTCCGCAGGGAGCCCAACGGCCCTGCGATGTACTGGTACCCAGACTTAGATGAGGAAGCCAAACCCTATGACTGCGATTAGTGTTGGAAACAGGGAGTTGTACAGCTAACACATTACAAGCCGTAAGTGACTGGACCCTGACACAACTGTTGCAGATGATTAAGACGTGTAGTCCAGAATAAGAGTCAAAGAGAAGCTGTGGCTTTTGATGTAGGATGCTGGATGTCAGCTTTAATCCAGTGGTATGTCTCTACTAGGTAAAACATCTAACAATTACAGCCCTTTCCACATTTACATCTGGCGCTTTTGGCAGACGCTTTTAACCAAAGCGACCTACAGTGTGCAGTCATGCGGGTGTAGTGTTAAGAGTCTCACCCGAGGACTCTTACTGGTGCAGCACAGCACACTTGTTCTGACAGGCACTGAACGCCTGTCCGTGGTGCTGCATCAACATAAAGGCCAGAGAAGTGTCAGTGCCAGGCATTCAGGCCGACGGGAGTTGGAAAATGCACTCCCAATGAATCGGACACTCTGGCAAAACCTTAGCATACATTTACATTTACAGCATTTAGCAGACGCTCTTATCCAGAGTGACTTACAAAAGTGGTTGTCATTTACTCATTCACTTAGGTGGGTCCAGATCAGCCGTTCAGTACATTGTAGTCAGGGAGGAAAGCGCCGATGAGCTCAGCAATAGCTGCCGTCCCGGCAAAGCAAAAAACTAAAAGGCCAGAATAGTTTGCTAAGAAGTACATCAACATCTAGAGATATGAGGCCGTTGATATGAAAATGAAGAAGATGAAATTAATGAAATGAGCGTGAAGGGAAAGAAACGGAACGGCTCGTGATCAACGATGCTGCCACCTCATCTGTTAGCCACGGTGGCACAGACGAGTGGCTGCACTGGAACAGATTTTAGGCCGTCATCTACAGCAAAGCACTTCCTGTTCCTCCGTCCTGTTAACTTCACACTTCAGCTAATTCTGTGTTTCATTCTTAATAAACATTGTACTTTAATCTGCTTTAATTTCCACGTATTGTTTTCTTTCCTTTCGTATGTCGAAATAAAACATGTTTCATGTTCTTTATAAAGTTAGTTCATTCATTCACAATGGATTTGAAACAACAAATGGATTAAATCAAAGCAATTTTGAGCTGGTAATTGTTTCTTTTCAAGCGAAGCATACTGACAGTCATCTTACAGTCCGCACAGGGGATCTGGGTGGATGTACCTCAAAGTGCACAGAGCAAGAAAACAGCACGGCATTATAACGTGACGAGATGAAGGCGGGAGGTTCAGAAAGATCTCCGTAAACCGTGATGGATCTCGACTAACAATGACATTACCTGCACCAGCGCCTTTGACGCTCGCTCACACTGAGCTACCAGAAGATCTCTTATGCACTGGCAACAATCAGTGGACAGGGAATTCATTTGTTTGCTAACTGCAGGTTTTAGGTACAGAGTTGGCTCCGAGTGCGGCTGAGATGGGCACGGGGACGCTACAGGAGCGAGGAATTAGTCAAAGGCAGGAAGGCGAGCAGGGAGACTATCATTAGATACTGCCGACCCAGACGGAAAGAGCAGGACTTAAAGGTCTGGCTTTGTTGGGTTTTTTGTTTTCCACAAAGGTGATTATGTGGATGGTCACATGGCTTAGTATGACACCGTGATGGCAGCAACCTGCATGCACCAGGGTGAGGTTTCGCATCTTAACAATGTGCATTCCTTCCTTTGTCCTCCCACTCACTACCTCTATACAGGGAGATGTATAATTATATATGTCATGTGTGAACATGCGTGTGTGTGTGTGTGTGTGTGTGTGTGTGTGTGTGTATGTATGTGTGTGTGTGTGTGTGTATGTGCGTGTGTGTGTGTGTGTGTGTGTATGTGCGTGTGTGTGTGTGTGTGTGTGTATGCGTGTGTGCGTGTGTGTGTGTGTGAAAGAGAGATAGAGAGACAAAGGAAGCTGTTACCTCTGACAATGAGCTCAGCGAAGTTGGACACAGCAGCGCCGTAAGAGGACTGTGTGATGCAGCGGTAAAGGTCCTGCTCTCCACGCTGGGCTCCACCTATCTGAAACCAGGCCACCAATCGCCGCTCACCAACTAATGAGCTGAGAGAATACGGTACCATGAGAACACCATTATGCCTCTATGGGGAGGAGAGAGAAAGAGCGCAAGAGAGAGAGAGAGAGCGAGAGAGAGAAGAGAGAGAAAGAGAGAGAATGAGTTTTGTAAGTACAAAGATATAGATCACAGGTAATGATCTCAAAAATCTGAACGCAATTAATACTTTAACAAAAAGTAACTTTAAAGGAGTTGTGGGCTGTGTGTATAGTAACACAGAGGTCTTCACACAGCAGTTTTACTACTGTTCTTCCAGATGGCTTAGCCCGCGACAGTGACACTCTAGGTGTGACTCCTAGAGTCAGCTCTCAGCCTTTGATGGTGTGACTAGCATGTCAACCACTGCATCATCTGAGAACATAGCCACACGAGCTTGATTTGGTGAGTCTGGACCTGTTCTAAGCTGGGTTTCCCAGACCCTTCAACGCTATGCAAAACCATTCCTCAGTGGGGGGGTTTTAATCAGTGAAAAGTCTCTACTGATGACAAAAGAAGTGCTCCCCCCGCACAGGGACAGGCTGAAGGATCGCAGAGCAGCCCCACCTGTTATTTTAAGCGGTTCCTTTTCAGCATTAACTTACTGATCCGCTTAATCGTGTCCATAGAGGAAAGGAAACCTTTATGCACCGAGTGCTGTCAGCAAGAAGCTGAGTAGGTACTGTATGTAAAAGCCTATATAGATATCATTCATGAGTGTGGGAACAGGAAAAGAAAAGAGCTGACAACACAGCCACTGTGATGGAAGGAAGGAAGTGAGAGAGAAGAGCACGTTTGAGGGGTTGATGAGAAATGTAAGAAATGTATGCATGACAACGCACGCACATACACGGGCACGCACACATACACATGAACACACACACACGCACACACACACACACGCACACACACACACACATACACGCACACACACGCACACACACACGCACACACATACACAAGCACACACGCACACGCGCACACACGCGCACACGCACACACACGCGCACGCACACGCGCACGCGCACGCACACACATACACGCACACGCACACGCACACACACACACACACACAGACACACACACACACACACACACACACACATACACGCACACGCACACACAGACACACACACACACACACACACACACATACACGCACACACACACACACGCACACACACATGCGCACACACGCACGTACACACGCACACACGCACGCACACACGCACAGACACACACACACACGCACGCACGCACACACGCACACGCACAGACACACAGACACACACGCACACGCACACACACGCACACGCACACACACACGCACACACACACGCACACACACACACACACGCACACGCACACACACGCACAGGTGTTTTAACAAAGCAGCAGCTAGCACTATAAGTGCTCTTGCAAAGTGCCTCTCCTCCCAGCCCTGAGTGGAGAAACAGGAAATGAAGAGGCAGCGTGTGTTCGGCACACAGGTGGGCATACAGGCCTGCACGTTTCGGCGAGTTCAGTCTCAGGGCAGAGTTGATCTGTCAGCCAGATGTGCCGAAAAGGATGAAAGCACAAATCCAGAAGAGAGCCAACAGGGGGCGCTGCTACAGAACCTCCCAGCAGTCCCCACCGCGCGTCTGAAGGGCTGACGTGACGCCACACTCAGGCCTGCCGTTGTGTTCGGCATGAAGGATTCCTCCACAAGCATTTCTCACGATTAAAAGCTTAACAAAAAGGCACCCCCGCTGAATTTTGGTTCTCGATTTGCAGCTTAGTTTGATTACAGATGTTTCCTTTATCACTGCAGCACGGCAGACAGCCATGCAAATGAACTTGTTGGCAAGCGGCCAGCATAATTAATGTGTGGCGTTGCGGCGCACATCTCTCTTTTTCCGCCAGATTTCTCACACTGCAGACTTTTATTTACTTAGGGTCCGCTGGACCGGGGCTCTGACAGACTGCAGCTGGACACCCAGGAGCGAGAGGTGGAAGGTGCCGGTCGGAGAGCTGGTGGCCCGTGTGAGGATGGTGCAGACGCTATTATCAGCTGTGGGTGCGGCCCAGTCCGGCTGGGCCTCTGTCCGAGCTCAGGACCAAAGTGCATCAAATGGTGGACAGGAGTGGTCCTAATGGGTGGCAGGGCACTCTTGGGTCAGTGGCGTGTCGCCGGCCATAATGACCCTGCTGTGCTACTGTGGAGTGGAAATGTTGACAAGCTGTTGATGCTATTTATCTTTGGCTTTGGACACTGTGGAAGAAGGAAGCAACTGAGAATATGTACGTCATTAGGTAAACTGTTTAATTAAGATTATTTAAGCTTTTTGAATGCAAATGAAGTGAGTGTGTCTGTTTGCATGTGTGTGTGCTCTCTCATTATATCGACTACAAAAGCAGCCATCACCTGGGCAGAAGGCGATCGCTACTGCTCCGTTTAACACACACACACACACACACCTCACGCTGTTTCACGTGTGCCTATATGTGAAAGCGTGCGTGCATGTACGCTGGCGTGCAAATTTTCAGATGTATCTGTTCACGCACCCATGCGGTGCATTTGAAGACGTATTTCCTTGCCTGGAAAGGGATTTATAGAGCTCGGATTTACATATAAAAGACATCAGTGCATAAAAAGAAACGGCAAAGAACTGCGGTGGGGGGGGTGTAAAGCTGCTTGTGAGTAAAGCTGGTGGTGGAATATCCACATTTACAGCAGGTCTTCGTGAAAAACTTCAATCGTTTCGAAAGCACCGTAGACGCAGCAGCTTCAAGCACGGCGCAGAGAGGGTCGCAGCCACGTGACCGACGAAGACTACTGACGTACGCTGATGACTAGCGTCGACGGCCAATGAAATCAGCAGATGCGAGCAGGGAAAACCCCTGGGAACGGCGCTGACGGCCATGCTGGAGCGGCTGTCATCGGTAACTGCCGTCGATGAATTAGCTGTGAAATTAGCAGGGCTGGCTCGGCGTCGGTGAATGGCGCGAGCGTTTGTGAGTGCTGTGGGATGCACACGCCGTGGCTACATGAGGGTGTAATGAGTCACTTCTACTGCACATACCCTCTGCTGACACTTTCTCCCACATGGATAGTTACACACACACACACACACGCGCGCGTGCGTGCTCACTCGATTACTCTCAATCAGTTCCTCACTCAGTCACTCCCTCACCTCCATGGAGAAGGGGTCCGTCTTGGATGCGCGCCCCGTAGCCGCACACTGAAAGGTGGCGTTCTGCCCTGCGTTCACCTCCACATCTCCCAGCCTGGTGAAATGAGGCACCTTATCTGTGGGAACAAAGGGGGCACTGAGCATCAGCAACCAGTCACCCTGCATCTAATCATCCAAGGCTGAACATGCCAGAGTTCAGAAGGCAGAGAAATTCCCGACCCTTCTAGCTAATGTCGTCCTGGGAGCACGAGCCACCCAGACCTCCATGCGAAGTTCTCTCCAATTTTTGCTCTCTTATGTAGTTTTGTCACTCACTCCTCAAGCCACCGTTGATTGAGCTAGATATAACCTTCACATGCTAAGAAACAGTCCAATGAACGGATAGCTTTTGTTTTCCTGTTCCTGGTCCATAAAATTATTAGCCAGAAGGAATTCATCAGCTTCACAATTGGTGAAAGAAAAATAGGCCTTTTTTTCATTTTTCTTTCATGACTTCTAGTCTTTCATTCTCTTCCCTGATTATCATTCGATGGTTTAATGTTCCACTTTTAACAGTGGTGAATGGGAAGATTGCTTCCAACCGCCTCGCCACTAAATCGCCCCATTACTGGGCTCTGAACAAGACTAATTGCGTTAGACGTGCGATGCGTGTGCTCCTAGATGCTCAGGCGCTCCGGCCACATCCCTCTCCCGCTTCTGCCAGGCCTGGGCAGGATGCGCTGCGGAACATGCGTATTCCAGCCCACGCATATTCCATATTCCAGCTTCCCGAGCTTTGCCGGCACGCCTGACGTGTATCTGTTGTTTTCCTAGCAGGGGTCGCGACAAACACCATTTTTGAAGTTCTGAGCTATAACTGAACCTTCAACACTGACCTTAGCCAGTAATACTCACCCGTAATAGCCATTACAAATTCCTAAGACTCTACACTCCTGAGATCCTCCCGATCAATACCTGAGTCACTTTATGTGTGTGGTACTTCCTTTACTCCTCATATCTCTCTATGTCTCACTCACTCCTCATATCTCTCTATGTCTCACTCGCTCCTCATATCTATGTCTCACTTGCTCCTCATAACTCACTATGTCTCACTTGGCTATTCCGAGTCCTGCCCTTGCGAGCTCTCCACACTGAGAACGCTCATTTTCCGAAAGGAAAATTCACCTTCCTTTGATTCACAATATTGTGTTTTTAGCTTTGTTTATTTGTTTATCTGCAAGACACCCGAAGCAAAGGGTCTCAGTGTAAAGCTGAACCAAGAGACCCCAACTCGGCACGCTGAAGTGGAAGGAAAGAGGTCAATTTTCCATATTCTTGTGAGTGTTTCTGCTGTGCGGTAATAAAAAGGGAGGAAAAAGAAAAGAAACATGATAAATAAACCAGATTTCTGTGTTTCCAAAAGCCGGATTTTCAGATTTCGAAGCGTTCGCGCTCTAATAGCGGTGTTCACGCCAGGGCTTTGTGTGAGCTGAAACGAGGCAGCGTCTCTCACTGCCAACCCCCGAGAAGGCTACGCGCATAATTGCACCAACCTGGCAACACAGGCAATAATGGGCAACCTGCAAACAGACCGAGGGCCATCGGCCCGAAAGGACCCCGCTGGAAAAAAAAAGCCGCCATGAATGGGCCCGATGAAAATCTAGATTTGTTCTGTGTCAGCGCCCCGCCAAGCACATGATCTGAACTGCCACTGTACAGAATTTTATTGCCTGTTTAATATGTCTCAGCTATAATGAAGGGCGAGATATAAAACCCATTAATGCATTCAGAACTCGTTTACACTTTCTTAAGACACCTGCTGTGGACAGTTATAAAACTGCAATAAATTATTATGGTCTTGTGTACTTTCTTGTGTTGCGGAGCAGATGAAAGGAACAGCATTACCCACTATAGGAGCATTGTTATTACGATCTTACTGATGCCGTTAACTGATGACAGCAGTGGCATTCATCATGTGCAGTCTTTGGCTGATCCTTCATCATTGTGCACTGTTCTCGTCTCCACATACTCCTTTGGAGACCTAGGGGAGATTTTTAAAGGCGACATCTCTTTGGAAACGTTCCGCCTGAGAAATAGGTTCCTTCGGAGAAATGGGAAAACAACAGTAGCATTTGCATTCAAAGCAGCTGGATTTGTTTGTCTTTCTCCCTGAGAAAGTGAGCTGTTCAGCACCGGAGGCCTTTGCACATGCAGCGCTAAAACAAACTACTGCGTCTGTGGCCTTGGACTGCGCCTTGTGGTCACTGTGTGTCCTGCCGAGGCTGCCCACTCCGGGGAGGGAAAGTGCAATTACGAAGCAGGTGAAGGTGCTTATTGTGGCCTACAGTGAGGTATTGGCAATTTTGTGAAAATTAAGCACGACCCTGAGGACTTTGTCTAAACCCAGCGACTCAAATGCAGTGTCTAAACACAGGGCAGTCACTCAAGGTTAATTCTGTCAGCAGATGCAAACAAAGCTGCAGAGAAATTATGGAATCTACAAGAGGTCAGGCAATAATGTTCTTTATAATCACAGTTATCGTACTGCAGGGCAGCAGACAGCATTGATTGCTAAGAGTTATAGAATCAGCGTTCCTTACGATATAGCGCAACCATTTATTTAAGTGTAGGCAACATGCAATGAATCATGTCAACTGCTACATGATGTATAAGGGGGAAGGGGACGTCTTAACCTCGCAGCGCCCGAGCTATATGGTCCGCCGCGTGTTCAGAGCCATGTGAAATATCGTGCGTCGCAGCCGTGTTATTTCCCTGATGCCGTCGTGCTTAGCCAAGCTGTTGGGGGCCGTGGGGCCATCAGCGCGACTGGCTCGCACGACCTTGATTAATCGCGGCGCCCCCCTATTTACATTCTGCTTGGACCGGCCCATTCAGCACGGAGGGTCGCACGGCGCTTATGTGTGCGGTGTCCTTATAGCGTAGAGTGGCGACTGAATGGTGATGGTGCCACGCGTGGTTCGTGCAACACGGTACAGCACGCGAGAACGTCACGGCACCCCGGTGTCCCTCCCGGTGTGGGGCGGCCCAGCCTGCTCCTGTTCTGGTTCCGGGGGCCCGGGGAACCTGGCTCTGGTGGGTCCAGTGTTCTGGGAAAAACACGGTGACCTGGTCTTCGAAGAGCCTCTTTTTTCTAAGCAGAGAAACAATAACGTGATTGATTTACTAAAGGCCGAGTGGAACCTGGCCTGCGTTAAATATTCAACATGCTCTTACTACATCTTGGTCTACAATTAAGTCTTGAAAACAGCTAAATAAACTACAGGGAGCAGAGTGATGGAGTTGGAATGGTGCCTGACAGACAGCTTGAAATGAGCTGAGTCTTTAACCAGGAGAAGAGTGTTTGACAGACTTAGTTTGGCTGCAGGTGTGTGTGGAACAGCAGGAACATTGCCTGTGTGCAGGAGTAGACAAGTTAGTAAACCATTTTGAAATCTAAGGCTAAAGTGGGTGAGTTCCATCCCAGGGTGTCACATATGTTTTAATAAGTGTGAATGTGTGTGTATGCACGGACAAACCTGGCACTGCTAGGGACGCCTAATGAGCGTGGTGCTTATTTAAAGAACGTGAGAAGAGTAAGGAGCGGCATGCACACAGCCTATGGGCCACGAAACCCTCCTGGCCCACGCTGGCTGGTGCCGAGCGTCTCCACGACACTGCCGCACCACAGCTGTACCAGCAGAGGTGAGGCGCACCAAAACAACACTTCCCTCTTGTGCCCCGAGGGCCATAAATTGCTGCTGTTTGCTGAGAGAGTATCTGGCTGAGTCTTCTGTGGAGGGCTAGGAGACTTCCCACAAGCCCGGCCAATTTAAAGAGGTGGCAAAAGGCTCTGTGGGTTTCATTAGCTCATAAACACCCCCCCCCACCCATTTCCATTCATTAGCATCGGGCTGGATGAAGCCCCCTCAGAACGGATTAGACTAGTGGAGGACCAGAGGGATGGTCTCAGGCCAGCTCACTCTGTGCGCAATAACCTCCAGCCAAGCAGCCACTCACAGTCACCCTAGGTGTGCGAGAGAATGATATAAAGTATTTATGTGTGTGTGTGTGCGTGTGTGTGCGTGCACTATTTTTCACGTTTATGATTTATTCATACAGATTCAAAAAAAAAAAATACAATGTACAGGTATACATATCCAGCTCTCCCTGCGCCTTAAGATGCCTCGAAAGTATTGAATACAAAGTCAACCCAGTAAAAATAAATGAATAAATGAGTAAATAAATAAGCAACACCTACAAATATACATAAATTAAGATGAATGAATATACAATGTAACCACAAAAAAAGGCCATTGCCAGAACGCTGCTTAGTGCAGTAACAGAGAGTAATCAGACTGTGAGTGTAGTTGAAAGAATGTGAGTGTAGCTGCATGTCTGTGACTGTAGTTGAATGTCTGTGATTGTAGCTGAAAGTCCGTGACTGTAGCTGAATGTCCGTGACTGTGACAGCCATAGTTTGTTAAACCTCCAGCAGGAGTCTCAAAGAGAATTCTTGCCATTTTCCAGTTTCATAAAATAAAAAGGGCATCTTTTATCCAAAGGGAACTGAGAGGTGGGTGAGGGTTTCTCCAGTGGATCAGTACATGTCACCTTGCAAGCCGGGTGGAAACAGAAACTAAGTCTAAAAATTCTGAAGGCAGCGGGAGGCCTACTAGCCGTGCTGCGACAAGGAAGACCAAGGGCTTGGGGCGAGCCACTTTAGAAGTGACAGGAGAGAGGCAGACAAAAAAACTCAACAGCTTTCCTACGGGAAAGGAAGTCCAGAACATATGCAGTAAGACCAACAGGATTGTGGTGGCACCCAGCACACCGAGGGCCAGTTCCAGAATACGTATGAGCAAGTTTGCTCTTGGGCCAGCATGTTCTATGCACGGTCTTACCCATGGAACCGCACGGTGAGCAAAAAATGGATGAGCCGTGCACTCGCTCCAGGACGGCTTCCCAAGGCTCAGCATCTGTACCTAGGCTAAGATCTTCCCGAAGAGAGCCGGGGGTGAAGGCTGAAGCAAACGTAAGGATGTGTATAACTTGGAAACAGTGCCTTTACTTCACACTTCCATTTCTAATGTGTCGATAGCTGAGGAAGAGCAGGGAAGTAATAATAGCTTTGTTTTTTTCCGAACACGGATTTGTATGCATGTGAAAAAGCCGCTTCAAATGAGCTGGTTAGCTGATCAGACGAAACACATATTCCATAATGATGTGTCCCTTATATGTTTGATGCCATAATCAGCCTACACTGCATGTAAGATGGATAGGGGGAATAATGGGTTTGAATGAAACAGTGGATAACAAAGGGATAGTGGGAAATCTATAGTGCCATATAAACTGGATCCGAATCTTTAAATGACTTTTTAACGATAACATTATTAGAATATTTGCATGGAGAGGAGAGGGTAGGAACACATGAAAGGGAAGCAAGGCTAGAGGTTGAGGAGGAAGCACTCTCCATATGTTACCACGGTGGCGCTGGTCGCTCTGCTTCTCAAAGTACCATAACAAGGCATAATGCACATTGGCTGCACGCTAATGAAGCATGAAACTAGGGAAGACCAGTCACTCCGTTTTATTTGGCTTTCGAAAAATGCCTTCCTTTATCCTTGTGACGTTTTTATGCCAAATAAACTTGGAAATAAGGCTATGGAAAAAAGGATTTTGGAATGAAAATGGGGATGCACTGAAACTGATGTAAAAATGCAGGGAGTGTATTCATTCTAATAGAAATAAAGAAAGCAGAAATCAGCTTCCATAAGAATCAGATTTAATTCCATTAATTCTTTACCCAGGTACTTACTGTACTGAAAAGAAGTGTATTCAGTAATTGTTAAACTTTGTCACATGAGTGGCACTTTCTAACGAAGCCAGTTGAATGTGTGTTGATAACAGAAGGGAGAACAGGCTCTAAGCATTGTGTTTGCATCTTAACCAAGAGTTTAACATCAGGTCCTTTTGTAGGTATTGGGGACATTACGGCTTGGCGCAGGGTAGGAGTGAGCATGCCAGCTTCAAAGGAGTCATTAAACATGGTAAGCAGCAGCAGTGCTAATTTGTTTGAGAATGTCTGTAGACACTCTGCCGCAAAGCCATCTGGGCCTGGATGTTTTCTGTTTTGCATTAGTTTTGGTGAGCTTTTAATTTCATCGTGGGTAAAAGGTTTGGTTATCTTAGAGGCAGTTTCCGAGTCAGCGGTGGCGAGACTCAAAGAGTCAAAGAGAATGTCAAATTGTGCTTCGTCAGCATTTCTCCCAGAACAGGGCCATATAAAAATTCACACACGAATCATTACTTATCTGTGGGTTAACTCTGAAGCCACTGAGAGTGCTAATCTGACTAATGAGGTGTGGGGAGAGGCGGAATTTACGTACAAGGAATTTTGTTTTTATCTTTTGGCTTTATCACCAAACTCGTACTAAATATGGCAGGTTTTTTTGGAACACTTAAGCTGCCCACTTTATGAAGTTTGGTGGTGAGAAGCTGCTTGAGGAGAGCTGAGCTAGGAGATATCGCGTCCTTAGACGCCTGGTATGGTCCCCAGATTACAGACACTGAAATATCTCCGTTAATACAAATGTATCGGTCAATGCAGTTTTTCAAAACTCAGCGTTCAAATGCAGCAGTGGATTAGATCGGCTGTGTGGAAGAAGTACAGAAAAAAGACCACGGTCTACCACCGTTTACCACGGTCAGATATTATAATGCAGTTATATGAGCAGGAATAGACAGAGGCGACAAGTCTATCGTCCAAAAGGCAAAAGATCAATCTGTGAAAAAGCATTGTGTACAGGGGAGAGGAAAGAATATTGACTTGCACTTGGATTGAAAAAAAAACCCCCAGCAGATATCTGACATGGTAAATTGCGCCAAAAACAACAGAATGACTTTGCTGATTTAGTGAGGGTAGAGGTCTGATAGAGGGACAGTCTGAACAGGGGTCTAGTCAACAGTTAAAATCCCCTCCATGTATTAACTGACGAGTTAAATAATGATTTTTAAAAAGCCCCCATTATCCAAGCTGGGGTCATAAACATTGGCTAGAATGAGCTGGGCTTCAAAAATCTTCACAACGACTATAAGAAAGCACCTGTTTGGTCTCTTTGGAGACTGCCACTGGGAGCGACATTAGTATAAGGGTTACTACACCTCGGGCTGTGAGAATGAGGGGTTGTAGAGCTGGCCAGCCCTGAGTTGGTCAATGACTTAAATGCTATTCGGGTACATACGTTAGTTAAATGGTCAATGACCTTGTTAGGTTTTAGGTTAGTGAATGATCTAACATCAACAGAGTGCATCATCAGCTAAATTCAAGATTAATAACTGGGACTCCCATTAAAAGTCCAGGGGCAAAAATTGGGCAGGGGAGAAAAGAAAAAGATACAAATCTGTAACCAAAACAACACAGAACAATGAACAATTCAACAACTGCTCTTCTGCACCCCCTTCCTCCAAACACGCAGCTGAAATTACAGTCAGCAACGGGGCACATCCTAGTAGAGGGAACAGCCCTTGTTTCCTATCTCCTAAGACACTAAAATTTAAAATGAACCTCGCGGACATAAGTGTCTACTAAGAAAGACAAAAACATCCCTGTTTTGTACAGTTCAGCCAAGAAAGTTTCATATTTGGCACGTTGCTGTAGAACATCCGCTGTAGGCAAACACTGCGAATGTTCTGACGCCTACTGCAGCCCTCTTGGCCTGCGTGGCCTGTAGCGAGGTGCTGTGTTCTTGTAAGACAGAGCGGTTGGCAACATCCATGGCACTGGACTCGAGCGATGGGTCACTTTACAGATGCCAGTGATTCAAAGGAAGATTTGAAGTGGGCCGTGTGTATGATCGTCCTATGGCCGGCTAACTGTTATCGTGTTTATGCTAGCCACAGGTAGTGAGGTTCCTTTTTTGTCCTTGTTAGTCAGCTTTCCCTTCACTGTAGACATTGTGCATTATATTTGAATGGTACCAACACTTAAACACATGCTTTTTTTATTATTGAGATGGAACAGGTGAAGTTAGATTGGTAGACGTGATAAAGGACGTGGCAGAGAGCCACTAGTGTGCAGCATCCCAGGAGCTGCCGACCTTCCATGCGCTTGTTTTTATTCTCTTTGTGAGGGTCAAATGTTGACAGTTATAATGCTGTGGCAATATTATGTTTGTCTTCTTGAGGAAAAATGAAATTCACTTGAAAGATCAAAAATGTATTTTTGGTTACTAAGGATAAGGTTAGAGTGATAGCATTACAGGTGTGTGTGTGTGTGTGTGTGTGTGTGTGTGTGTGTGTCTGTGTGTGTGTGCATGTGCGAGCAACAGGGAGAGATGTTTGAACACAAGCCTGTACAGCCAAAAGTCTACCACATCCCCTTGCTACACTACCGCTTCTTATTTGAAAAGACAACTGCTTTGTCAGTCATTGACTGGATCCCAGACCGCAAACCTACAGTCGACATGTACCTGCGAGCACAGCAGCAGACAGAGAAACCCACTCCTTCTCTAAGCACGGAGCTCTCCAAGGAGCCAGTGACATGCGGTGGAGATGGAGCGGGCCCAGCATGGAGCGCAGTTTCCCGGGAGGGAGGGGATGGCTGCTCCCCTCTCCGGGGCCTCCTGGGCATTGCGTCGTAGGCTGAGGGTCTGTAGAACATCCGCTTGGCACGGGGTGATAAAAGAGACGCCAGCTCCAGGGAAAATCACCCCTTGGGCCCTGTGATGTGTACCGTGCAGTACGCCATGCACAATCTAGAGCTGCTACGAGACAGACGACAGTGGGCGCAGGGCACATGCATGCAGACGAATACACCTGCTGTATCTGAAGTGGGAGTGTTTCTATTTGCCATGACATTCTATGTACTTAGAATTTGTCCTCTATAGTGTGAAGTTTTAGGATTCTGTACTTGTATGTGATGTGAATGTTTATGTCATATATTCAGCCCAACTGCATGCACATACATGCTCAACCATTAGTTAGACATCTATGCTGCTAACGCTATGCTGCCAACTCTAACCCAACTCTAACCCAACTTTAACCCACCTGTAACACAACTCTAACCCAACTCTAACCCAACTCTAACACAATTCTAACACAATTCTAACTTCTATTTCAGGCCAGTGAAATAAAAATGAAATGGGTCAATCACAGCTTGGTGGGGCTGACTTGCTCTTGGGCCAGCATGTTCTATGCACGGTCTTACCCATGGAACCGCACGGTGAGCAAAAAATGGATGAGCCGTGCACTCGCTCCAGGACGGCTTCCCAAGGCTCAGCATCTGTATCTAGGCACAATAAGCAGTGTGCAGAGACCTCCATCTAGAGTAGGACAGAGTTGCACCTCCGTCTATAACATGAGAGTGCTGCACCTCCCTCTACCACAGGAGAAAGTTGCACCTCCATCTACAGTGAGAGTGGACTGCACCTCCTTCTACAGTGGGAGTTGTCTGCATCTCCCTCTCCAGTGGGAGCGGTCTGCACCTCCCTCTACAGTGGGAGCAGTCTGCACCTCCCTCCACAGTGAAAGTGGTCTGCACCCCCTTCTACAATGGGAGTGGTCTGCACAGAGGATAGGGCCACATGAGCGCAGCAAGACTTCGACGTGTTTTCCCGCCCGCTTGTGTAGAGGGGTGGATAAAGAACAAGTACAGTGAAACGGAACAGAGGAAGCTGCCTCCCTCCATTTCTCTAAAACAAATGAATGCCTTGGAAAAGGGCGCAGAGGAAAGATGGGTAGAGAGCTGGGGGAAGGGTGAGTCGTGAGGAAAGCATCTGGACGGTGCGAGGCTTGCAAAAGGGAGGCGCTGTTTGTGGCCCACTTCAGGGGGTGTGACCTGGTCTTACACCCACCTTCAGCAGAAGAACGGGCAGAGAGATAGATAGATAGAGAGACTCTGTGTGTGTGTGTGTGTGTGTGTGTGTGTGTGTGTGTGTGTGTGTGTGTGTGTACTTACAGCAGGGGTAGTTCAGTAGCACTATGTCATCCAAGCCAATGTAGCCCGTCTGCTCAGCTGAGACTGTGGCTTCAAATATGACCTGTGCACAACAAAGACACAAAGACATGCATTTACAAATGCGCATACAGCTGTTCCTGCATCTCTACAACCGCTCCTGACCCATCTGCTTCCCACTCTACCCGGGGTGTTGCACTGCAGTCAAAACCGGAAATACCTGCACCATGCCCCCTTATGTTCGCAACCCCGCCAACAGATGAGTGCACCTCTTGATTCACTGTTTCATTTGTTCTCTTAAGCAAACAATCCCTCCCCCAATCCCCCCTTCCCTGCTGCTGAGAGTCCAAACATTGCTCACTATTAGCCAATTACAGCTCAAATGCTTCCCATCAGTCACCATGCAACGTGCCCTTTAGCTACTACGCTACGAAAGTGGCATCGAGCTAGCCATGTCCCATGTCAAGGGACCAGTGTGCCATCAGTGGCAGAGGACTGATATCTGGATGGGGTGCAAGTTTTACTCGGGTCGCAGACAACAAATAAGCCAACAGGGCAATGACAAGCGGTAGCGGAGCAGCACGCTAAAGCTACAATGGTAACGCAATGTCGCTAATACATCACAGCGTAAGTGCCTGAACCGGATCGATACAGCCCAAGGCCTGCACAGATGGAAGCGGGCCTGGCACCCATTCTGCGCTAATTTATTT
>NC_137502.1:28704555-28722055 GCF_041902795.1 Electrophorus electricus | reverse complement strand
ACTAGAGCTTCAGACAGCTAGTGCTGTACAGACACTAACACACTAGAGCTTCAGACAGCTAGTGCTGTACAGACACCAACACACTAGAGCTTCAGTCAGCTAGTGCTGTACAGACACTAACACACTAGAGCTTCAGTCAACTAGTGACGTACAGACACTAACACACTAGAGCTTCAGACAGCTAGTGCTGTACAGACACTAACACACTAGAGCTTCAGACAGCTAGTGCTGTACAGACACTAACACACTAGAGCTTCAGACAGCTAGTGCTGTACAGACACTAACACACTAGAGCTTCAGACAGCTAGTGCTGTACAGACACCAACACACTAGAGCTTCAGTCAGCTAGTGCTGTACAGACACTAACACACTAGAGCTTCAGACAGCTAGTGCTGTACAGACACTAACACACTAGAGCTTCAGACAGCTAGTGCTTTACAGACACCAACACACTAGAGCTTCAGACAGCTAGTGCTGTACAGACACCAACCCACTAGAGCTTCAGTCAGCTAGTGATGTACAGACACCAACACACTAGAGCTTTAGTCAGATAGTGCTGTACAGACACCAACACACTAGAGCTTCAGTCAGCTAGTGCTGTACAGACACCAACACACTAGAGCTTCAGTCAGCTAGTGCTGTACAGACACGAACACACTAGAGCTTCAGACAGCTAGTGCTGTACAGACACTAACACACTAGAGCTTCAGACAGCTAGTGCTGTACAGACACCAACACACTAGAGCTTCAGACAGCTAGTGCTGTACAGACACTAACACACTAGAGCTTCAGACAGCTAGTGCTGTACAGACACCAACACACTAGAGCTTCAGACAGCTAGTGCTGTACAGACACCAACACACTAGAGCTTCAGACAGCTAGTGCTGTACAGACACCAACACACTAGAGCTTCAGACAGCTAGTGCTGTACAGACACTAACACACTAGAGCTTCAGACAGCTAGTGCTGTACAGACACCAACACACTAGAGCTTCAGTCAGCTAGTGCTGTACAGACACTAACACACTAGAGCTTCAGTCAACTAGTGACGTACAGACACTAACACACTAGAGCTTCAGACAGCTAGTGCTGTACAGACACTAACACACTAGAGCTTCAGACAGCTAGTGCTGTACAGACACTAACACACTAGAGCTTCAGACAGCTAGTGCTGTACAGACACCAACACACTAGAGCTTCAGTCAGCTAGTGCTGTACAGACACTAACACACTAGAGCTTCAGACAGCTAGTGCTGTACAGACACTAACACACTAGAGCTTCAGACAGCTAGTGCTTTACAGACACTAACACACTAGAGCTTCAGACAGCTAGTGCTGTACAGACACCAACCCACTAGAGCTTCAGTCAGCTAGTGATGTACAGACACCAACACACTAGAGCTTTAGTCAGATAGTGCTGTACAGACACCAACACACTAGAGCTTCAGTCAGCTAGTGCTGTACAGACACTAACACACTAGAGCTTCAGTCAACTAGTGACGTACAGACACTAACACACTAGAGCTTCAGACAGCTAGTGCTGTACAGACACCAACCCACTAGAGCTTCAGACAGCTAGTGCTGTACAGACACTAACACACTAGAGCTTCAGTCAACTAGTGACGTACAGACACTAACACACTAGAGCTTCAGACAGCTAGTGCTGTACAGACACCAACACACTAGAGCTTCAGTCAGCTAGTGCTGTACAGACACCAACCCACTAGAGCTTCAGTCAGCTAGTGATGTACAGACACCAACACACTAGAGCTTCAGTCAGCTAGTGATGTACAGACACTAACACACTAGAGCTTCAGTCAGCTAGTGCTGTACAGACACTAACACACTAGAGCTTCAGTCAGCTAGTGCTGTACAGACACCAACACACTAGAGCTTCAGTCAGCTAGTGCTGTACAGACACTAACACACTAGAGCTTCAGTCAGCTAGTGCTGTACAGACACTAACACACTAGAGCTTCAGTCAGCTAGTGATGTACAGACACCAACACACTAGAGCTTCAGACAGCTAGTGCTGTACAGACACTAACACACTAGAGCTTCAGTCAGCTAGTGATGTACAGACACCAACACACTAGAGCTTCAGTCAGCTAGTGATGTACAGACACCAACACACTAGAGCTTCAGACAGCTAGTGCTGTACAGACACCAACACACTAGAGCTTCAGACAGCTAGTGCTGTACAGACACTAACACACTAGAGCTTCAGTCAGCTAGTGCTGTACAGACACCAACACACTAGAGCTTCAGTCAGCTAGTGCTGTACAGACACCAACCCACTAGAGCTTCAGTCAGCTAGTGCTGTACAGACACCAACCCACTAGAGCTTCAGTCAGCTAGTGCTGTACAGACACTAACACACTAGAGCTTCAGTCAGCTAGTGCTGTACAGACACCAACACACTAGAGCTTCAGTCAGCTAGTGCTGTACAGACACCAACCCACTAGAGCTTCAGTCAGCTAGTGCTGTACAGACACCAACCCACTAGAGCTTCAGTCAGCTAGTGCTGTACAGACACTAACACACTAGAGCTTCAGTCAGCTAGTGCTGTACAGACACCAACACACTAGAGCTTCAGACAGCTAGTGCTGTACAGACACCAACCCACTAGAGCTTCAGTCAGCTAGTGATGTACAGACACCAACACACTAGAGCTTCAGTCAGCTAGTGATGTACAGACACCAACACACTAGAGCTTCAGTCAGCTAGTGCTGTACAGACACCAACACACTAGAGCTTTAGTCAGCTAGTGATGTACAGACACCAACACACTAGAGCTTCAGTCAGCTAGTGCTGTACAGACACCAACCCACTAGAGCTTCAGACAGCTAGTGCTGTACAGACACCAACCCACTAGAGCTTCAGTCAGCTAGTGCTGTACAGACACCAACACACTAGAGCTTCAGACAGCTAGTGCTGTACAGACACTAACACACTAGAGCTTCAGTCAGCTAGTGCTGTACAGACACCAACACACTAGAGCTTCAGTCAGCTAGTGATGTACAGACACCAACACACTAGAGCTTCAGACAGCTAGTGCTGTACAGCTATTAGTGCTATTAACATACTTGCATAATTGGTGAGTTGTGCTGTAAGTCTGTTTTATCACAGTAGTTAATCTCCCTTATGGAGAAAAATGGTGCAAGATAATGCGATTTACAAGCTGAGCATTAAGGTCTAATTCAAGTAGAAAAGTTCCAAAACATGATGACAATGACGATGATGATGATGATGATTGTGTAAGGGTGGCATGAAAAACAAGAAGAGCAGTATAATCTTTTAGAAATATGATTTAAAATATTATCATTATCAAATTCTGGTAATGTGTGATGAGTTGTCTACCTTCAGCACCAACCATGTAGTCCTGTAAAAATAGTCAAATCTTAATTGATCAAAAATTCCTTAGAACTTTCTTTGTATCTGAAACCTTACGAGCCTTATGAGGTTATATTAGGTTCGTCAATCGCTTTGTTCCCTTTCAGCATCTGTTACAGAGTTGGTTGAACTGAGAGATAACTAATCCAAAAAATATACATGTATATTTCAATTTGAGATTGCTAGCACACTGCTCTAACCCTATCGATTTAGCCTATTGATTTCTGCTGCTCATGAAACCATCTGATTGTGGTTGCAGGCAAGAGGTGGCAGAAACAGCAGAGCATGGGCAAATATATTTCTAAGACACCTGCTGTGATGCTCAGGGGTTTTTTTAAAAAAAACAACAGAGGCCTGTTAACAGAAGGGAAAACTTTCCAGATTTCCTGGGCTGTATTTCAGTGCACATCATGACCCAACACACAGTGCCAAGGCAATCAAGGAGATCACTGAGTGGAACATGGAGGTTTGGCCAAGTCAATCTGCATGTGTTTCTGAATCTGAAATGATTGCAAGCTGGTACCGTGGAGGCTCGGTTTAGTGTCCCGGTGGACGAAGGTTTTACTAACAGGGTGCTGGATTTCTGGACAGGCTGCATCAGGGCATCAGGGCATCAGGGCATCAAGGCATCAGGGTATCAGGGCATCAGCCATCCCACAAGGGATGGCTTGTTTCATATTTTTTGCTAGCAAATCAAATGTCCATGACCAGGGAGGATTCAGTGCATAGATAACCCTTATTTTATTTTTTTTGCTTTATTTATTTACTTGATTTGTGAAAAAAAAAGTTATATTCCAGGGACCCGAAAGGAATAACTCATGCCTCATTACAAAACAAACAAAGAAACAAACAAACACACCAAAATGGGGAAAGATTCACCTTCAAAACACATGGGAGGTGACTGACTTGGTACCTGGTTCACCGAAGCATTCCAGAACGTTCTGGATGGGTGGACGGCATAATTCAGCCACGCAGGCTTGGTAAACAGCTGAAACAATCTCATGCATTTGAACATGAGCCACATCTATGCCTTCATGAAACCCAGCGGTGCCGACTGAATCGATGGAGCCGAATTTGAAAACACGCCCTGGCTGACGGGTGCATGGTGAACACCCCACCCCACTACGTGGAGAAGGAGGCCCAATTTACTGCATGGTTAATAATGCCTCTGCTCTATCTTCATTGTGCACTGGGGAGATTATTTCAATCTATTATTATGTTGCTAAACCTCCCTCGTAGCTTGCCAAAGCCGACCCGCAGCCAGGCTTTGATTTATCCTTATCGGCAGCGGCCGTTTGCTAACAGCATCGGAAGCATGTCAATAGCCCCGGTCCGTCGCCTCGGCTCATGGATGGGATGGAGTGAGCCGTTAGCTGGTGCCGACTCCCCGTGGCTGACCTGCGTGGACGAGAGGAGCTAGCCTTTACGCGAAATCCCGATTAGGAAATGTGTTTGTATGCAGTTAGTGAAGCGCACGGCCTCAGTCTAATAGCAGCACGGCTAGTTCAGGCACAGCTGAAGAAGAGGTGTCCGCTAGCAGAGAGAACGGGCAAGGAGCAGAGAGAGGATGGCGGACAAGCAGCAAGGAGACAGAGAGGACAGTGTCTCTAAAGAAACGGAGGGAAAGACCATGCAGCATGTAGTGAGGGGTGCCGGTGATAACTTTCCTTAAGGATTGAGGGCTGTGTTTAAAAACCAGCACGCAGGGAAAATACGGACAGGAAGCAAGCGGAATAAAGACAGGACGAGTGTGTCCAGCTGCAGGTCAGACGAGGGAGGACGCGGTGTGTCCTTTGTGTTGTCCGCGTGAATTAGTGTGCGGCGAGGACGACAGCGAAGCCTCAGCAGCGTCTTCGCTGACACTGGGCCACCCACAGAAGACGTCTTCTCCATGGGCCCAGAGTGAAAGGCACAGAGAACCCTGCCATGTGAATATGAAATGTTTTCCTTTATTTATCCATGTGATTTATGGAGAAATAAGACAATGTGCAGCTCTCTCCTATTTTTTCTTCCTCTGCACGCGTTGTTTCCTGTCGGCCCGCTCTCCCTCCATTCCTGGCTCTCTGTGCTTGGGTCTGCTTCTCCGCTCATTTTTTTTTCCATGTGTGCGTGCCCTATTCCTGGCCCAGGGTAAACCAGCCCCCCTGTTGCCAGGTGCCCAGGTGAGGGGCCTCCGATATCCACGGCAGTGTGGTTCGGAGGCCAGGCGTGGAGGGGCCTGGATGCGGATCGGGAGAGCACAGGCAGGTACAGGAGGTAAGATTAGGAGTGGGACAAGCTGAGTGCCTCCAAACACGAGCCGGAGAACCCCAGGGACTTAGTCACTGATCTCATCCTACTGCCCTGCTGCACAACTGGACTCTTCTCTCTCTGTCTCCCTGTCTCTCTCTCTCTTTCTCTCTCTCTATCTCCCTCTCTCTCTCTGTCTCTCTCTATATGTCTCTCTTTACATGTGGCCTCTCTTCGGCTGATATGCCCTGGAGGCAGGGTCGCTTGGCTGGGTTGGGGGGTGTTGATCTTTATCTGGGGGATTGGTGGAGTGGGGCCTACAGCGCCCATGACAGCATGAGAGAGTGAGCAAGAGAAAGAGAGCGAGAGGAGGAGAAAGATAGAGAGATGAGATGATTCCTTTAAGAAAGTGAGAGGGATGAAGGGAGCCACAGAGGGAAGGACAGAGAAGATCCCCCCTAAGGCAAATGGGTGAGAAAACGCTGTACACCAACCGTGGGGACTGACTGGTCTATCTGTTCTTATTAATGAATACGGCCTGTATGGCATATAGTGCAGCATACAGCTGATATGACAGTAAAGCTTAGCCTTTTTCTAAGATGCTAAGTCCAGCTTCATATATTCACATTGTTTCTATTAGAAGTGTTATTCATGGCATTATTAATTAACTGCTTCATTTTTGTATCTGTCCAGCATAGCAGAGAAAAACATAAAACACGGTCACGTTGAGCTGAGTGGGTTGGTGAGGGAAGCAGCAGACGGATGAAAGACCAGGCAGAGAAAGACAAGATGGATGGAGGAGAAGAGCGGAAGATGAAAATGGCAAGCTAAAAAAGAGCAGGGTCAGGGGAGATGAGAAGTAGACTCATGGCCTTGGGCCATACTCCACAGCCCCCACACACATGCACACACACACACACACACACACACACTGCCCTGTGCACTCTGGTATGCTCATCTGCTATGATTACCTGCCTCATTGCCTGCACTTTACAGCACAAGCGGAGCAATCTGTGTGCGTGTGTGCGGTGTCCCAGGAGGGACTCCGAGTAAAGACCACGCAAATCACTCAGTGTGCGCTTACATAAGCAACAGCCCCGGAGAGAATTACAGCACTGTGCATTGCTCGTGCCACCTCCATCTTTCTGCCGTAGTGCAGCTATGACAGAAAACTGCTGCTGCATAAAGAAAACACCGTGGCTGTATCCAACACGCACACACACCTCTATATGTCAGGCGCTAACTGTTATTTTCTGGGGGAGAAGGGTAAACATTAAGAGATGGTCCAGATTACTGCCTGATGAGCGAAAGAAATGGATAGAGAGGAAGACAGAGCTGGAGGGATGATAAATGAAGAAAAAGCATGACTCACCTCTACCCTCTGTTTCTTTGACTCGGGTCCAACACAAGTCAGGTCAATTGACCATGCAGTGACTGGGCGCGTAGACAATAGCACACACAGACACACACACACACACGCAGGTGTGTGTGACCACCACTTAATTGCCATTTGCACATTTTTTGGCTGTGATGGTGCGACACTGACATATTAATCACAGGCCCTAATGAGGTGACACCAGTCTGCACTCAGCTCTTCTCCCCCAAGCAGCTTCACGTAGACCCACCAACTTCAGGACCGCGGAGAGCGCCACATGAACGCGAGCACGATTAACGCCTGCAAATGCACAGATGATGAATGACGCCCTAATTATACATACTAGGAAAGAGCCTGATGGTGCCAAGCACATGTGTGTAAGTAAGTTTCAGTGTGTATATGAGTTTGTGTGTGTGTGTGTGTGTGTGTCTGTGTATGTATTCACTCTCACCTGGTACTCGCTGGGCCAGAAGGTGCTGACGGCCATTTCCACCTGGTGCCACTGGCGGCCACGTGCACCTGAAACATTCCACACGGAGTTCCCGCGTGGGCCGCCATTGACGCGCACGTAGACAGCGAGCACACCGGGGCTGTGGCCATCGCGGCTGTACAGGAAGTAGCTGAACTGCACGCAGTGCGTGTCATTCTCGCTGAGCGGCCGGAGCAGCAGCTGAGACCGCTGACCCGGGCCGTGCTGAGAGGAGTTCACCAGCATGTAAGAACCTGGAGAGAGAGAGAGAGACAGAGAAGGAGAGAAAAGGGAGTCAGGCAGGCAGGAGCAGGTGCAGAAGGACCAGCTCCTCTCCATGTGTTGGGTGATTAATCAGCGTGGCTGGAACACAGTGCTGCGTGGCGAAGAACACAGGGGCAGCAACCACATCACAGGAAGTGCACCTCTGTGCAGAGCGCCGCCCATTCCCCCCATCCTCGCCTCCCCTTTTGGGTAACGGTACAGACAGAGTCATCGTCTGGACCTCAATGTTCTTATAAAAAAGTGGGCACTAATAAACAGGGGGGTGAGTCAGAATCATCAGTCTGATGGCCAGAGCCAGCGGAGTCCACGGTAGCTGGGTCTCCAAGGGCTGAGCTTATGGTTTGGCGGCCGTACATGGACCCTGAACCACCTGGCTACTGGAGGGCTCACTTCTGACATATTCTGTCTACAAAATGAAGCTGGTTCTGCCCTATATTCATTTGCGATTAGGAGACAGGGAAGCAGAACAAAGAGAGAGCTCGGGCTCGGACCAGAGCCACCAGGGCTTCAGAAGCTCAGCTAACTCTGAAGGAGACGTAATTGGTCACCAAGCGGTATTACATAATGTAGCAAGACTGATGGGTTGGCAGGACAATGCTTTGGTGTGTGTACAGAAAATTAGATTGTGTAGATGAATAATACCTAACGGACAGGTACGGACGATTGTCCTTCTTTCCGAAGAAGGCCGACTTTCCGACCTCGGTGTCTAAAAATAGATGGCTGTGGTGTCGGAGCAGGGCAGGGGGCATTATGGGTAATGTTGTTGAGAAAAGGTATCAGTGCAGTGATGACAGCTACACTTCTTCCTCATTAATCACAGTGACACAGTTATTAAAGTCCTAATGTCCGCCAGGAGGGCAAGTGTGTGCACACATGCACACAAGCCTGCACACACACACTCACCCTGGTCGCGGTCCAGCTGACCTTTCTCTCTGTCTCAGTGGCAGGTAATGTGATTAAGATCCCCATTCACCTGATGGAGCTTATCATTCTCTATCGCTTTCTCTATGGCTCTCTCCATCTCGCTTTCTTCAAAGAATTGTATAATCTCTTTGTCTGTCTCTGTCTCTCTCTCCAAAGCTCAAAACAGAAGCCCCACAGGGAAAAAAAAAAACACTAACAGGGAAAATTTCTGACAACTGACATAACAGGTGGTAGATGTCAAGTACAATTAAATGTAGAAGCCACTTCAAACCTCCTGAACTCCCACTGCTAAAATTAGAATCTAAACAAGTATCAAAAGTTTCTTGACTGTCTGAGCGCACTAGGTGTGCTTACTTTGAGATTCACGGGACCGGGGAAAAGAAGGTCCACGTTTTGTGGGCTGGGGAATTTGTGAACGTCGAAGGCAAGCTGCTGGATGAGGGATCTGCCTGCTTACATGCCATTTGCAATCAAATGTAGAGCGTTTATGAAGTCCTCCGGAGCTTAAGAGTCCATCGACCGTGGCAGGAGATTATTCATGGGAGGGGGGAGCATATGGCAACAAGGCAGCTAAGAAGAGAAGCAGATGGTAGACATATTTCCCAAGATGACCTTCACAACTGAACTAAACTAAGTCTTGACATCTGAACTGAAAAACAATATGGCACTGAAAGGGTCTGGACAATAATTATATAGAGGGTGAAAAGCGTAGTTTGGCCGAGAGAGCTGACAGGCAGTGCACAATGGCAGCGCTCTCCACAGAGCGGCCCTGATGCTGTGGAACACCAGCGCTCTCCACAGAGCGGCCCTGATGCTGTGGAACACCAGCGCTCTCCACAGAGCGGCCCTGATGCTGTGGAACACCAGCGCTCTCCACAGAGCGGCCCTGATGCTGTGGAACACCAGCGCTCTCCACAGAGCGGCCCTGATGCTGTGGAACACCAGCGCTCTCCACAGAGCGGCCCTGATGCTGTGGAACACCAGCGCTCTCCACAGAGCGGCCCTGATGCTATGGAACACCAACGCTATCCACAGAGCGGCCCTGATGCTGTGGAACACCAGCGCTCTCCACAGAGCGGCCCTGATGCTGTGGAACACCAGCGCTCCAAAGAGCGTTCCTGACTTGGAGGAACATGAGCGCTATCCACAGAGCAGCCCTAATGCAGGTGAACCAGTATGGGTGTCTGTGTATGTTAACTGCCTGGTTACTACGCCTGACCAGAACTTCAGAGCTGCACCACCAACACAGCCAGAAGGACATGAAATGGTGGGTGACGTCAAGGGATGACGTCAATCAAAAGTCTGATTGATAGTCTATGCCAGCGTTTACTTATATTTCTCATATACCTCATGTAATAGCTATAGCACGTCTTCATCAGCTACAGAGACGACAACACTCTAGTCCCATGAGTTATGCTTAAAACTACTGTGAACATGTCACATGAATTATCGTGTGCCATGGTTATCAGCCAATATATTTAATTTATTCTATTTCAGTAGGAACATACTAAACCTCATAGACATCATGTTAATGATTTTCAGGAGTGTTCGAAAGGCTTCGTATTCGCTCCTCAGGAAGTCTGGAGAGATCTGTGCCCTGCAGAACCAGTGCCTGCTGCGGAAGTGCATTTCTCTCCTCTCTTCTCAGCTGTCTCCCACACAAGCACAGTCTTGTCTCTCCGGCGTTCTCCTGCTCTCTGTTGATGGGTGTGAGCTCAAGAGACACTGGCCTAAATAAAATTTACCCTGCATTCAGTCCCCCCCAAGAGATAGGAGAGGAGAGGAGAGGAGAGGAGAGGAGAGGAGGGGAGAGGAGGGGAGTAGGGGAGAGGAGAGGGGATGAGAGAAGAGGGGGTGAGAGGAGAGGAGGGGAGAGGAGAGGAGAGTAGGGGAGAGGAGAGGGGATGAGAGAAGAGGGGGTGAGAGGAGAGGAGGGGAGAGGAGAGGAGAGGAGGGGAGTAGGGGAGAGGAGAGGAGGGGAGTAGGGGAGAGGAGAGGAGAGGAGGGGAGTAGGGGAGAGGAGAGGGGATGAGAGAAGAGGGGGTGAGAGGAGAGGAGAGGAGGGGAGTAGGGGAGAGGAGAAGGTATGAGAGAAGGGGTGAGAGGAGAGGAGGGGAGAGGAGAGGAGGGGAGTAGGGGAGAGGAGAGGAGAGGAGGGGAGAGGAGAGGGGATGAGAGAAGGGGGTGAGAGGAGAGGAGGGGAGAGGAGAGGAGGGGAGTAGGGGAGAGGAGAGGAGAGGAGAGGGGATGAGAGAAGAGGGGGTGAGAGGAGAGGAGGGGAGTAGGCGGGAGGAGGGGAGAGGAGAGGAGGGGAGGAGGGGAGATGAGAGGAGAGTAGGGGAGAGGAGAGGAAAGGAAAGGAGGGGAGAGGAGAGGAGAGGAGAGGAGGAAGAGGGGGTGAGAGGAGAGGGGGTGAGAGGAGAGGAGAGGAGAGGAGAGGAGAGGAGGGGAGTAGGGGGGAGGAGGGGAGAGGAGAGGAGGGGAGGAGGGGAGATGAGAGGAGAGTAGGGGAGAGGAGAGGAAAGGAAAGGAGGGGAGAGGAGAGGAGAGGAGGAAGAGGGGGTGAGAGGAGAATTTAAGATTAGGTCGGAATAAAAGAGACTGCAGAAAGGTGAATTAAAGAGTGTCAGAGATCAGTGTTTTGGAAATGTCAGCAACACCTTCATAACGGTGGTTTAATTATATCTCTATTTTTTATTCTTTAGCAATATTAACATTCTGTTGTTCGCTGTTAAGTTTTTGGGGTTTTCTTTTTGCTCAGACGACATAAAGCTGAGACTCTGAGCTGAGAGAACAGCAACAGCAATTCAAAGAAATCATTATCTCAAGTTCAGGTCTGACTAATCATAAAAGTATCCACCGACAGAGATCTGCACGATGTGTGGATGTGATGCACTTGCACTGTGGAACTGGAGAAAGCCAGCACAGCCAGTTATGAGTGTGTCAGGAAATAATGTAGCTGTTTCAACTCATACTTAAAAGATGCCCCTCATTCCAAAATGGAGAGACTCAACCTGGCTTGGTCACACATAATAATAATATTATTAATAATAATCATCATAATAATAAACAAACAAACCAATCTTAGTAATAAAACATTAATTAGTAGTCAATTAACATTTATAATAATTATTATTATTACAATAATTTAATAGTAGTAATTACTGGCGTTATTATAATCCCATCTCATTATTATTATTATTATTAAATAAACAAAACAGAGCTAGCGCTAGCTCAGTGAGACCGGGGTCATATGCTCTCACTTTCTTTTCTGGGTAAAAATATTGCCTGCTGTCTTCTTAGCCAGTGGAATCATGTCTAGGAGACAAGAGGAGCTACATGGTAACACATTGCTGCAGACTAATGTGGTAATGCAGCAGTGTAATGTTACTAGTGTACGTGAGTCATAACATTGATATTAGGGGGTTTGATGTTATTTTGGGTTCTGATGTTATTAGGGTTGTTTGTTTTTTTTCAAGCAGCCTTATTCCAAGCAGACATAGTAACCATCAACATCAGAAGTTATGTTTTATCAGAATTTATAAGAAGGTTTCTGGACATTCAAGATTTTAACAAGCTTCCAGGGAGAATAATGACGGACCTAAAACTTCACCTTGTGGCACGCCACCCTTCACTCTTTTTAAGCTGTGAAATATATACACTAACAAATTGGTAGCAGTCTGTCAAGCATTTAAACCAGACAGTAACTTGAAATGCATGAGAGAGTCACATACACGCGTGGATATATGAAGAACGCGATTCAGCCATAGAGGTTGCCAGGAGAAACAGTTGGCCAACAGTTGGTCAAGGCTAATAATATTGTCAGCCAGTCAAAACTGAATGCTGATTCATTCTGGATTTATATAAATGGCAGTAGGTTAGACCACTGTGGGATGAAGATCATTAATAACAATTAATTAATACTTAATAATATGGCTGCACAGTTCTGAATGGAGAGATTTCCATGTGTTTCTGACACATAAAAGCAAATGAGAGAGCCAATGCAGAGGATAACAAGAAAGACCACAACTGAAGGAATGATAGACAGGCCGAGCTGGAGAAAAAAAAACGCAGCTAAAAATACTTGGTGCAGAAATATTCTCCATAAATCCATAAAAGCTGATAAGGCCACATCTATTTCCCCTGTGCCCTAGCCAAGGACGAGGGAACATACATTAGAAGATTAGGACCAAGCCTGCCTCCATGAATCCCACAGAGGGAAAGAGCCACAGCCACAATACATGACTTTATCAGAGCGGCATATCTGAGAGAGGGACAGTGAGGGAGAGGAAGACAGGGAGACACAGAGAGGGAGAGGAAACGCATGGTGACTTTATCTTCATATTTTCTCTTCAACCTTTTTCGGAGCGCTTGTGCCATTAATAAGTTGCGTAAGCTGCTTTGCACCTTTGAAACGCACAAAGGCAGGGCCAGAGCGGCAAGATGCATTTTAAGCAATGTTTCATATCACTGGTTTTTTAAAATTCTTTCATAAGCGCTGGTTAGCAGCCTAGCGGACTTTTCTGACAGTGATTGCGCTAGCTCGCGTGTCAAATTGTCCTTGATTAATGTAGGCATGTCAGTCTATTCTTATACCCACCCCCACCCTCTCCCTACCCCCCTCTCTCTCAGCGAGGCACTGGCCACTTTGTTCCACTGTTTTGTGGGGATTTGTTTATTTACGACTCTGCCCCAAGCTACGCTTACCTCAGATGGTATTTAAATGAAAATGGGGTTGATGACCAGAGTCACGGGGGCGGGCGGGTGGAAAAACACACACTTCTGCCCTGCTTCGCTTTCTCTCCCTCTCTTTTGGACCCATCCATCCCCTCCTTTTATTCACTCTCCATCTTTCTGGCAGCTCAACCCAATCTGCAGTGCGTCGTTTGAGCTCGGCGGGCCGACCCGGGCTTTATTGGATCCGAGGGACCCGTGCTGGTTCTCCTGTTTACAGAGGCATGCGAGCAGGCCTGGGCAAGGGAGATGAAGATATGTTCTAAGCAGTGCCAGCTGGGCATAAATATTGCGCAGTAACCAGCAAACAATGGCAGACGCGTCCCCCCGGGTGCCAGGGCTAAACGGGCGCTTTGGCAGGGGCGGGGCCGGATCTGGCAGCCGTCCTATCCGCTGCAGCCCGCACGGATTGGCCGCGCGGCAGCCGACTGCATTAGCGCTGGTTGTGGCGTGCGCCGCGGGCCTGCCAGCGCTCGATGGAGTGTTAAAGGAAGTATTAGTGGCACGCTGTTGGCTGCAATCCGAGCTCCTGAGAGTGAGGAGACGTATCAGTGTTGTGGCATCACTGGGAATTAGGGGCGGAGACTGCGCCGTCTGTATCCGTATTGTCTTATATATATATATATATATATATATATATATATATATATATATATATATATATATATATATATATATATATATATATATAGATGTCTAAAGTCTCGCTCTGTTGCCGATGTTTCCCCCTCACACACTGACACCTCTCTTAATAAAGATTTCTAACCTTTTCTTTTTTCAGAACAGCCCCCTCAGCCTCTGCCACTCCCTACCTGATAAAATAATCATTACAATATCGAATCACAACAAAAACAAGCCCCATACGCAGTGAATCAGCACTGAAATGCTGTATTATTAAGATGGGACGTCTCCTGTCTCTGTTGAGTCCAACCCCCAGTGGGTACAGAGGATCTACACGAATTCTGTGGTGGTAATGACTGCAGCGAAAACCCAATATTCCTCCTATGGGGCACAGCTGACCTCAGAGCAATCCTGCTACACACACAGCAATGTATAAATAGCACTGGTATTGCAGGCACTTGTAAGTGAGACCGGACAGACAAAGTGAAGTCACTGGTCTCCAGAGATCTCATGTGCTTGGTAGGCAGAGGGGGTTCACTTCAAATGTCTGATTACAATGGACGAGATTCTATCATCAGATTTAAGCGAACAAGACAGAATCAGATACGCATGTGTGCACACACACACTCAGATTCTTCTTCCAGTTCAGTTTCTGCTGCGTAAGTCAAGGCACTGCTTGTAAATACAGACCAGTCATTTAAGCGACTCAAATAAGCAATGAGACACAACAAAGTGGCGTTTGGTGCCGTATATCACGAGTTCCTGCGCTGGAAATGATGCACATAGCCTACAAGACTACAAAGCGCATCCCTCACAGTGGTGTGTATGCATGCACACGCACTGTGTTATCAGGGTTCCAGGAGAATAGGGAACTTAAAGTTGTTGTATGTTCTAGACAATTGTATAGCACACTACAGAGGATAAGGACGTGATCTGATAATATATGTACTTCAGCACTTCATCAACACACACACACACACGCACACACACACACTGTGTGTGTGTGTGTCTGGGGAGTGTGCATGAGTAAAGTCTGAATGAGCATACCAGGCTTGCCCTTCCACAGAAAAGAAATCAATAACACATTACTAGGTATGCAGGGGTAAGGCAAGGCTTCTATTGATAAGCCAATATGTTTTTTTCATATTCTCTCTCTCTCTGTCTCTCTCCCTCTCTCTCTCTCACACACACACACACACACACACACACACACAGCTATCTATGGTAAATTAGTCCAGTAAATTACGACTGTCAAAGCTTTGCCAAAGCTTTGGTTAACAAGAAATTCTACAATAATTTCATTTAAATATTGATAATGATTAGCATAATGAGATGACGAAAGACTCACAGAAATATGTGCATATGAAATAGTGCCAAACATGTTGTACAAGTAGCAATAATCACATTAGCATCAAACAATAGCTGTCTGTGTTGTTGTATTTCACACGGACCTGCAATGTTCATTTGTAGCCTAAACATAGCCTGCTCAATAACAAGCTTTAGCTGAGTGTCACGGATGTTTCTGGATGTTTCTGGATGTTTCTGATGAATGGAACACAGATGTCTCTGATGTTCTCTCTCTGTGTTCCACCGACATCCTTCCCTGGGGCATTTAAAGTGAGTACTCTTCTCCTCACCTCTCTCTCGCTCTCTCTCTCTATCTCTCTCTCTGTATGTCTGTCTCTCTCTCTCAGCTCCCAAGGGGAAAGTACACCAATTTAACAGATGGCTTTGACAAAAGCCCGCCACCAGGGACAATCAGGTAGAGAGGCAGACAGAGAAAAGGAGGATTGGAGGAAGGAGAGAAGGAGAGAAGGAGAAGAGAAGAAGAGAGGAAGGCAGGTGATTAGACAGCTGGAAGAAGCCACCTCGACAAGCGGAGCCAGAAGAGAAGACGCCCCACTTTACCCACCCTGTCCAGGCCTCTTCACAGATATCATCATGGAAAGAGCGGGAAGAAAGATGGGGGGGGGGGGGGGGTGAGGTAAGGAAAGAACGAAACAGGTGAGGAGTTTTAAAGGGAATGGAACAGTGGGAAGGCAGCCCACCCTGCCTGTCCCGTGGTCTGGGCGCCTCCAAAGAAACATCTTCGTTTTTATTTATTTACATATTTATTCATTTCTTTATTTCTTTATTTTAGGGTGGCAAGGCTTAGAAAGCTGCTCAGCCCCAGCAGTCGTTCACAACAGCAGAATGCGATCATCTTCATAAGCCCCATTCTCACGGCAAGCAGCCCGCTCCGTACACAGGCCGTGGCGCATTGATGCAATCCTGGAGGAATCATCTCAGCTGACATCAAAGGCTGCGAGTCGGAGGATACGAAACCGAAGGCAACGTAGGAGAAATGGCTCCATCTAAATGGCACGCTGAAACCTCAGTGAGGTGCGAACCGTCCTGCACACGTGTGCGACGCCATCACACCTGGGGATGACGCCGGGCAGGCACGCAGGCCAGACCGCAGCCTGCAGGCTCCCGGCCTCACAAACACGAAAGACAGAGTAGGGACGCGCCAGTTCGAGCTCATCAAAAGCGGTTGTTCAGTATGGAATGAGAGCGCGCTCTTCAGATCCAGACATGCGGCATAGGCCCCGCCCCTGGGCAGGCTGTGCTCAGTAGCTTCAAACGTGGCTTCGAAGTGGCTCAAAGGCAACCTTGCTGGTGCCCAGACGAAATGTCTTCGCCGTGCAGAGTCAAACGCAGGTAAAAGCAGGTTAATTAAAGAAAACCACAAACACAGGCCCTGTAAGATACACGGCTAAGCCAGGGGAGATTACGCAGTGCAAATGCACCTGCTCTGTAGAGCAATGTTAGAGTCCTGCTTGAAGAGGACCTACAAGCGTAGGGCAAGCACATTACTTCATCACGTAGAACGTGTTCATTTGCCCTCAAAGCCATTCGCTGTCTGTGATCGGGGCAGAGAAGCTACTGAGGAGGAGAATGGTGAAAGCAGGAGCTATTGGAGGACAGATGGGAGCTGGGGAGAGGGAGGGGCCAGGCCAATGGGATGTGTCCCTTTGGGCAGTGGGAGGGGCTGGGCCACTGGGGAGTGGTGCTGTGGGCAAAGGGAGGGGCGGGGCCACCGGTCATTCAGCCTCCATACAGGTGTAGTCACTGTCAACCTCGTCACAAGCCTGGGCCTGAACCAGGGACATGAAGGGGGGAGAGAGGTAGGTAGGAAAAGAAAGAGAGATAGAGAGAGGCAGACAGGGAGAGGTGGAAGAGAAGGGGAGAAACAAAGAGAGAAAGAAAGAGAGAGACACAAACAAAGGGAGAGCGAGATGCTAGTTCTGGCAGCAAAAGCCATTAGCACCATCTGCTCTGAGTCGCCTTCAGGTATTTTTATAGTTTCCATTTGCACAAAAAGACACACTAATATGGACACAATTACTCTCTCTGTCTCCCCCCCACACACACAAACACTTACACTTAACAAAGACTCTCTAGTGCTTGCCTAAACATGGCAGTCTTCG
>NC_137502.1:28604555-28699555 GCF_041902795.1 Electrophorus electricus | reverse complement strand
ATGAAAAAGCACACATCACAATGGATCTATGAATTACAAATACACACTTTCTTATACTTCCAAATTCACCAGGAATTTAATTTAAATAAGTTAGCCTGGCTAGATCATATGTCAAATGCATTAGCTATTGTTAGCTGGGTTACACATTAGCTGCGCTATGAGCCTGTCATATCCTTTACGTGCTTTGCAGTAGTGTTGAATTTAACCACACAATTCACCGTGGGATTCTGAAGGTGGAATGGCGAGTGGAACAGTGAGGAAAAAATAAAAAATAAAAATTCTAAAACATCATATATACAAGTCTAGATTGTTCACTAAAATAGAACAAAAACTTTTTCTAATTACATAGACAAGGCAACAAATCTGTAAACTGAAAACGATTTACAGGTTTATAAATAAATGTCACAATGACATTCATACTGACAATATTGCACAGTAGACCACTGCAGACAAAATGTGTGAAGCAGAATGAGAGTGAAAGTCTGGGATATTCACGGCTGTTTTCACTGAGCTGAGATCAGCATAAGCCCGGTGAATTTCTCTGTTCACTGGAGTCTGTTCTTAAATCCAGTAACCACAGCAGAGTCCTACCCACAGTCCAGATGGCCACACTCCAACAACAAACGGACTGTTCACGGTACACCCGTAACAAGGCCCGGATGATTAATTGATTTCACACTGAAATCGCGATTAAAAAAAAAAAAGAGAATTTTGAAGTCGCGTTTAACTGGTTCGTGACCTCAGGTAAGAGAGTTCCTCATCGTTCAGCAACGTTGCACATCTGTTCCGCATTATCCACAACCAAATTCTAATGACTAAGGATCAGCAAAATGAACCTCTCACTGAAACCTTGATGTCTACAGATCTGGGATGACAACCTTTCATGTCTTACTCAAGACGGCAGAACACAAAAGGGTTCAAATTTAGAGAAAGTGAGGCAGGCTGTGATTATACTCTTTGCATAATTTGTTTACCACTTTGGCTGTTTGAAAGAGACTTCTGCCCTTCATATAGAGTGTGAAAGGCAGAACGGCTAGAACACTCAGTGATTGGTGGATGTCAGAAAACTTGTCAGAACCAAAGACATCATTGGTCTTTTATTGACTGATTGATTAGTTTGATGCCACTAAAATTGCAGTGAATATGATTACTGCTAAACTGTCAGCTAAACTGCGAGGTTTAGGAAGGCTCTATGTGGCGCGTTCTGTTTTTATTTGGTTATTTATACATTTTTTGTCTGGTTTGACTATATGACTATAAAGCAGGTGAATGTTCTCAGGACTGGAAATAGAGCTAGCTTTGGATATGTGTAAAATGCCCGCATGTCTGTGCATGTGTTAAGATTTCTCCGATGATCATTTTTTCCTGATAATAAATAGCGATGGTCTTCCGTTCATTACAGTAGCAAAGGAAAGATTCTGTCAGAAAGCCAGAAGTGCTCCTTACAGAAGGTGTGAAGTTCTGGTGGGGCAGTGTGGCTGACGTCAGGGACTGTGCCATGCTGTTCTTATAGTTAAGTGTTTTTACTCCATAAACCCACACACTCGCCCTAGCAAATAAACAAGTCCAGCGGAAGCACCAAGTATTCACACCGAGAGACCAGAGTAGCGGACGGTAAACATGGAGAGTTGGTTGAGGGGAGGTTGGTAAGTGGAGCTCGGATGTTGGAGGCGCAGTGTGGCGCTGAGCTGGGATGAAGCGTGTTGCCGGCGCCGTGAGGCAGATCGGGCAGGCGCTGTAACTCACTGTTCCCCAGCGTCCGGCCCCCGTGACCGTCGTGCGCTCTCCAAAGATCGACGTCAATGTCATTTCTGGTCACACGGCACCTCAGCGCAGTTTCGTGCCTCCAAAACTCTTAGCAGTGGATGGGAGGTTAAAAAAAAAGAGCAGTTTAGTCTGGCTGTCTTACCGGCTGAGGGGAGGTTAGCGGCTTGGCACCATAAGCGACGTCTCCCGTGCCCAGAAGCTGCCCGGGACGCTCCCTGGTCTGATGCCCCCACACTTAATGTCTCAATTAAGACAAGGGAAGCACTTTTAACTTTAATTATCTGATAAATAGCCAAGGAAAATCTGTGAGCAGATAAGGCAGACTGGGGTCTGACAGCTCCATTCGTGGCGGTCCGGGAACACAATGCTCGCGTCTGCCGAGCAAAGGCGAGGTCAGCGGCATCCACCGAGGTGGCGGAGGACTCGATGTGAAAGACAGCGACACACAGATGCAGCAGTGTAGTAGGAACCGCTGCAAAAGCCTCTCATCTGTATAGAGCATCTGATCTTTAAAGAGCATCTCAATATAGCAATGCTCACCTGCCAATACCGCAGGCCCGTTCCTCTAACAGGAAGCTGTGGGAACACAGGCCTTCACTTATATACCCACAGTGAAACAGACAGCCTTTATCATTTTAGTGCCCATACTTAGAAGAGTGGCATGGTCTGTTTTATGTAATGTTGTTATTCTAGAATGCTCCCTGGGGTTCTATAATGTGATTAAACTTGCTGTTACACTGCTGGGCTAAGTAAGGGTTAATCTATGATAAACTCCGCATTGTGTGATCTTGACGCACGGCTGTGGAGACAAGGAACCACCAGGCGTAAATTGATGCATTAAAATCATGTAAGACACGGTTTTAACCCTCTTAAACCATGGTTGCTACATCCAAACATATTTATGAAGATAAAATTGCCATGATAGATAAATACACATTTATTTTGACACTCAAAGAATTTTGCTTGGATACAGCCTGGTTACTAACTGCCGTGGCTTCTAATCTGCCTGTTGCTGAACCGAAAACAGTGGATTACTAGTTCAGTTTTGCCTGTTGCTAAATCTAACCACTGCAACTTACAAAAACCACTCAATAACTTACACTTGCTAGCTAATAAGCACTGCATGAAGAAGTTTAACTGCGATGCTCTCAACACAACTTAGTTAACATTAGCTAAAATGGGTTGCCAGTGCATGAAAATGTGGTCTATTCATGTTGGGAGAAGGTGGAGAAGTTTACTTTTCACGATGACCAGTGTGTGGTCCACTGGTTAAACTGCTGCTCAGCAAAGAAAAAGAAGAAATGATTTTGAAATTTCCACTAATATGCAGCTAACATGAGCCGAGCACAGCCGAGGTAGGTAATGGCCCCGGCTCTGTGTACAGTTCAGTTGTCCATTGTTCAGAAATAAAAGACCATGTAATAAGTTGTGGAACTGGAGGTTGTATAGGAACCTTGTAGTGATGTTTCTTTACATCCACTGCATGCTCTGGGAATTATTTTTGATAAACTGACTTGTCAGACAGACAGTTCTCAAGAAAGTTTTGCAATAATGAAAGCAAACTTGAGGTGTTAAATATGCACCGTGTAATCCATGAATGTCTGGGCCAACTTGCATCTTTTGATCCGTCGGGTTAGGAGACGTGCTGAGAGATGATTTCAACTCTAGTGCAGTTTGAACATGGCGGCACCTCCGATCTGATAAATGCGAGGCTCAGAAAGACTTAAAGCTATGTCTTCACTTTGGATGACTTACTACTGCTTGTAGTACCTTGGCAGTCGTATTTACAGGATATTCATATCTACAGGATTCTTTACCCCCCCCCCCCCCCCCGGGCTAGTCTGTTGAAACAACTGTCCTTCACCCTTCCAGTTCACCCGTCTGTCTTCTTCGCCACGCTGGCCTGTGGGCCACTTTGGAAACTGTTACTTCACCTGCTGTAGATGTAAAGGATACACCCGTGCAGAGTTCATGAAACTGGAGTATTTAATGCTCACGTACAGTTAAGTGCCTTTTCTCTTTCCTTTCCGTTATGACAGATTACTAGAGGTAACTGAGACCTCTCCTCTCCCTCTCTCCCTCTCTCTCCCCCTCCCAGAGGGAGGTCCTCCAGTCCTTCTTGCGCATCTCTACAACTTCCGTTACAACAACAACGATAGCTCGCGAGAGCCAAACACGCGAGGCACGGGACAGCAAGCGCATCTAAAGGCCGTCCCAGTCTACAACGCTCTGCCAGGGCCAGAGAAGAGCTATGTGTGGGAAAATGGCGCACATCCTGAGAATAAATATCAGGAAGCAGGAAGAAACACTATCACTGCGGCGCATCCGGACAGTGATGAGCAAATGTCACAGGCTGCAGTGTCTTGGTTTGGTTTGTTGCCTTTTATCCTTCCACACAGCATATCTTGTGTTTGATGGCATTGTAGTTTGCTCTGTAAATATCTGGCTTTGCTGAGAGACACAGACCGCCCTCATCCGCGACCAGAGCGCATGCAGACGGTTTCATCTCCACTAGCTTCTAAGTCAGGGCTTCGTCTTGCAAAGCGATACCCTGAAAGATGCCATTTTCAGTGAATGCAGCTCAAACAAAACCAAGCAAGCAAGCAAAGACATTTATTGCGCTTTCGATACTGGGATAACCACACCGTTCTTCACAGGGTGTGAGGCTGTCCTCAGATGTCCTAGGGTACTTTCACCGGCGTACCATTTCCCAGTAATTAGCTGGCTTTGTCTCGCTTTTGATCGCAAAAGCGTCGCCCTCTGGCCCAAAGTTTAAGAGTCTGAGGCACTTAAATCGCTTCCTAACACTCCAGAGTTATAGAGACGTTTAAATGCTTCTCTGCGCTGGTGGTGGGAGATGGTACGAGAGACAGGAGCAAACAGATGTCCACCCCCGCATCCATGTCCATGCGTCCTCGGCTAAGCCCACCGCAGGAAGGGTACGGCTGGGCCGCACAACCTCTACACACGCTATGCGATTGACCTTCGGCGGCAGCCCTGCGCGTCTGCGTGGAAGGTCGTTGCTAGGGCAGCATTCTTTTTAATTCGCTCTTACCCAGCGCGCTCCTGCTCCAACTCCACAGACCAGGTGCGCTGTGTCCGTCTAAGGAAAAACATATCGGCAGTAAACCTTCACCGACACGGCGTATAGTGCCCTTGCGCACCTTCGCTTTCCAACCCCACCCCACAATGAAAGTGAACAAGTCAGTGGGAGCAAACTGCAGGCTATTTATTTCATGTGAAAAAGATAAACATCCTACAGGTTATTTTGCTGGTAAATGAGAGATGTGCAGAGAGAGGCTCTTGAACTAAGACATGCAGGATCTGGCTCTGCTCAGCTGGCTAGTACTTCAGCCTGGCCTGCCACTTCCTCGGGGGGGTGCGCAGGATCTGGCACCCCGCCGTGGCCCCTGCTTTGATGGACGTGGCAGATAAGGGGGATTTAGTTCCCAAATAGGCAGATAATTAATTGGAAAAAGCGGAGGCTGTATAATCCGGTTCTGCGGTAGGCGCTAACCTCTCACCCGACAGTAGGGGGACGTGCACATATGGACACTTCAAAGCCTCACGGCTGAAATATGCGAAATATGTCAGCTGCTGGTATAGAGTGGGTATGTCTCACTGCCCTATTCACACGCGTGCGTGCGCACACACACACACACACACACACAGTGAGTATACTATGAGATGGAGTAATTAACATTGCTGGAGCAGTCTATGGATCAAACGATGGCCTTCTGGTTTCTAATGACAGTCGGCCTTTTAACACTGCTAACTTCAAGATATGTCTCCTGCTCTGCACAGAGCAAAGTGAATTTCTCTGAGGACTGCTGGAATGCCTCTCTCACGTCAATGAGCCAGATACTCGGGTGAGGTTGTGAGTGAGGTTAAAGAGACTCCTGATGACTCTGCCACTCTTGTGTTTCTCTCTCCCTCTCTCTGTCTCCCTCTCTCCCCCCCCCCTCCCCCCTCTCTCTGCCTCTCTCTCTCTCCCCCTCTCTCTCCCCCTCTCTCTCACTCTCTCTCCCTCTTCAGTTATTTTCATTCCTCTTTTTCTCACTGTTTCTTGGTGTGTGTGTGTGTGTGTGTGTGTGTGTGTGTGTGTGTGTGTGAGTGTGAGTGTGTGTGCGCGTGCCTGAGTGTGAGTGTGTGTTTGAAAGAGTACACCATTTTAGTCTCACTGGAAGGACCGAATGTCCCCACATGCCTCAACAATGAAGGGAATACATAACAAAAGATTGAATTCTGTGGAGCTGTTTTGCTAAATGAGATCTGTCCTCTTGGTCTAAGTTCAGTGTTTCTTTATGTCTTCATATTAGCAGCACTGAGCTGCAGTAACTCATCAGTTACACACATAGTAATACAAGTGGCGGTATGCCTGCATGTGCATATAGCTGAGAGAATCGCCGTGGGCGTGAAGACGCAGGGTTCCTCTGGTTTGTACTGTGTGTGTGTGTGTGTGTGTGTGTGTGTGAGTGAGTGAGTGAGTGAGAAAAAGAGTGTGTGACAGAAAGACTCATTTTTGAGGCATCAGAGTTCGTTCCTAGTGGGGTAGGAATTTCCGTTCGTTCTCTCTGAGCCTACATGTACAGAGACAGATAATCACAGTCTGATTATCGTCACTAAACACAGCCTTGCTGAAGCTTCCACACAAATGGTGAAGTGATTAATGATGTGAAATTAGCAACAAATAGCTTGTACAATGGCTGAGACGTATCCTGTTCGTCACCGCACAACCTCCAATTACGTTTGCAATACTGAAATATAATGGGCACAGTAACGACCAGGTACTAGCTGAGAGGACTAACGTTGGCCTGCATTGTGTTGACTTCTATCATCATACTGGATCTGTCATATACTGCACTGTACTCTTGAACTAGTGTTTTATTTCATCATACCTGCATGTGTGTGTGAGTGTGTGTGTGTGTGTGTGTGTGTGTGTGTGTGTGTGCGTGCGTGCGCACCAGCTGAGTGGTTATTTCTTTTTCTCTGTGGAATTTTTTCGTTAGAATGCTGTGGGTGAACTGGCTCACCTTTGCCCAAAGCTCTTTGGAACTAACAGTGTGTGCGACCTGTTATGGACCACTCTGTGTGCATGTGCGTGTGTGTGTGCATGCGAGTGTGTGTGTGTGAGTGTGTGTGTGTGTGTGTGTGAATGACAGACAGAGAGGGAGCTGATCACATTGCTCCTGTGCCAGAATACTCTCATCCAGAGCGACAGCTGGGTGAAGGATCGCCACCTCGGCCCTACGCCTCGGTCCAGAACCCAGGTGTACTGCTCGGACTGACCAGGCATGGGCACTGCCTGAGCAGAGGCTTCTCATCGGCCATGCTAACACGAGGAACTCGCCCTAACTCTGGGGCCTCTCCGATCCAACCGCTACACCCGCTGACTACACCCGTTGGAGAGCTACTCGCAGAAGGTCTCACCGTCATCTAGTTGTAAACTACGTCAGCAGCAGTCGTCTGTGTTTCCTGGTGCTCCCTCCCAGTGATGACTTATCAGCGCACGTTTGCAAAACTTCTGTGGAGTCTTTGTTTAAGAGCAATCAAAGAGAGCATCAGAAGGAAATGGCACCTGGCGGAGGGAACGCTGACAGCGGATATGACAGGGTGGAGGACATTCCTCCCTAAAACTCGTTTAATGAGAGAGAGAGAGAAGAAAGAGTTGATCAAACACCCCAATGTGCGTCTTCAGCAGCAGACGTTCAGAAGAAAGGCGCTGAGGAGACAGGAGGAAGAGCTCCCGGCTACAAGGAGAGGAAGACTCCACAATCCACATCCTCCCATCCGGAGGGAGGACAAATCGGCTCCCGGCGCAGTGGTGAGAGCGCGCCAAGCAGAAGACATGGGGGAAGTGTGGAAGGGGCATGAGGAGCGGGGGTGCCCCCTGCAGGGGGCTGCTGGGATGGCGATGAGGGGAGAAGAGCTAACTGGCACTGTGGCGGGGGGGGTGTGGCTAGCACAGGCTCACAAACAGCAGGGAGTTGGGCTAAAGAGACAGGAGGAAGGAAAGCACAAAAAGTCATCAGCTGTGAAGTCTCCGGGTCTCGCTCTCCTCCATTTTAACGGACTGCGTCATTATTCAAATGGCCAGCTATCTTAGCAGGGATTATTGTAATGGGGGGACCACAGACCTTTACTTCACTCGTCAGCTCTTTTCTGCAGACGGCTCTGCATAGCAATGCCAACTGTGTCCATTACACTGACAGCTTAGACTTTTCATGACAACTGATCTCTCTCTCTATATTTTATATATATATATATATATATATATACACACACACACACACACACACACACACACACACATACATAAATAAAATGACGAGCAGAGCGTGTTTCTGCAGTCTCACCGTTTCCACCAAGGTCTGAAGGAGGTGTGTGTGTGTGTGTGTGTGTGTGTGTGTGTGTGTGTGTGTGTGTGTGTGTGTGTGTGTGTGTGTGTGTGGTGGATCACCTGTTGTCATGCCTGACATACCAGCGGTTGAAGAGTTCCAGCCACATCGTTCAAATGGAGATATCAGCCCGAGTCTTTCCCAAAGACAAACAAGCTCGGTTACGATCAGACTAAAAATGCTGGCATGAGTGTGACTGGAGGTTAAGGTCTCGCTGGCCCATGTAGGCCCGACCTGCTCTCCCCGCTGTAGAAAACGTACACAGTACAGACCCAGTCACGAAAAGCAGTGACTCAAGCGAACCTCAGCATGACGTGTGTATATGTGTGTGTGTGTGTGTGTGTGTGTGTGTGTGCGTGTGTGTGTGTGAGATTCAAGACGGAGTCATGATTTAGAGCAAAAATACCAAACCAGTCTCTTAAGTTACTGAGATCCACATGACAGATTCCTCAATAAGCCCATGCCAGTCCCGGACAAGTGCGTCTCCATGGCAACGGTCCATTATATGCCAGCTTCATTGTCAACCTGCATCGATCACGCGGGGCAGGAAAACACACCCAAAGCTTTCTGACTCATCAGCAGGGGAGGGAGGGGGCACTTTTGGACTGTGTGTGTGTGTGTGTTTACTGCAAATTGGGTGAAACTGCAATATAGAGTTTATTTGATGGAAACTCTTTGAATGAAACCCATTCTACCATTTATGAACCTCTGAAAAACCTAGACTGTCACTGTGATGAAGGTTGTACTGGAGTAGACACGCAGTCATGCCAATAACAGGTCCTCTACTGAACTCATTGAGTGAGTGAGTGAGTGAGTGAGTGAGAGAGAGAGAGAGTGAGTGGGTGAGTGAGTGAGTGAGTGAGTGAGTGAGTGAGTGAGAGAGAGTGAGTGAGGGGGGCAAATGAGCACCCAAGTTAGAAACTGGTAATTTAAGAGCATGAGTGACTGAGGGAGTGAACGAATTAGGAGTACATTACTAAGTGAAGGTCTGAGTGATGGAGACAGTGAGTGGAGTGAGCAAAGGGATGGCAATCAGAGAGGGAGAGTGTACGACATGCCTGTTCACAGCACAGTGAGGCCCAGAGTGCCGCAAAGTGACTCTATGATTAAAGGAATGTTAATTACAGGGCAGATCCCATATTACCATATCATGACACGCATGCAGGATACGAGACGCGTCACATGGGAAGGTTTTGTCCAAAGTGAGAGGAACACAATACCAGCTCTGGAAAGGGCTCAGACAGGTCTGTGTTTGCAGGAGCACAAGGCTCTGCTCACCTCACTCATCAGGGCTTCAAGATCGCGCGCATAAGATAGGGCTCCTAACACAGCCCGCCAGAAAGACCATTTTGGCTGTTATAAAAGAGAGTTTTGTGCTCCGTCTAATTACTGTACGCAGCAGTCCTCTGACAGACGGCTGGAGTCACAGTTTAATTAATGCGCTGGCCTGAAGCAGAGCCATATTGGCTAACAGCGAAAGAGACTGTGAGCCCCTGTGAGGATTAAAATGTCGACTGGGTCTTGTGCTTAATGAACTTCTGTATAACTTCTTAGTCTGGTAACAACAATATGATACTTTAAGCAAACAACTGGGTCTAAAACCTCTTGTTTTCCAGAGATCGTCTGCTAACCTCATGAAGTTGCAGACGAAGAGTGTGAAGTCAGTAGAAGAGTTCCCAAATTACCGAGAGCACCAGGGCGGTGCGATGATGCCCCACTGAAATTTTATTCTGTTTCCAGCTCTTCAGCCTGCATGTGATTTGGAGTGCTACAGCATTCTTTATACGGAATACTATATGCTGAGTCTTCTTTCTCTCTTTCTCTATTTTTCCACTCACTGTCTCTCTCTGCCTCCACCGTCCCTCGTTAAAGAGACGGAGAGCACTTACGGTTGACATGAAAAGAGTTTAAAAAAATAAAAATAAATAAAAATTAAATAAAATACCATGCGGCGTGCACACATAGAAAGGTTGTTTATGATCATTTGGACGCGCGGTATTTTGATCTGCCTGTCAGAAAGCGTTTGGTCAGCTCGCTTTGATTCGGTAAGTGCTACAGATTTCTTCAGATCTGACACAATTACGCAATGCAGCGCGCGCCGGAGCGACCCGTCAGCCGAGCGGATCAAACGCGCGCATGCTCACTGCGTGCTCGTTAAAGTGCAGCGCACGTGTGTGAGAACCGTTTCCAAGTTTTTTTTTTTTTTCCTTCCCGCGTTTAGACGCCGTGCTAAGTCCCGCTATTAGCGCTTATTAAGTCCCGCTGACCTATTCGCTGGGCCTCACTTAACCGCCCACAGCCGTTGGGGAAGAGCGAGGGATTCGGGGCAGAGCCGCTCGCCCTCCTTCGCCTCCACAATCAAAGACGCACCCGCAGATGTTTTAGCCACAGACCCAAAACTTCCAAAGCCCATCTCTGAGCATTAAAGAAGAGACTGCTTGCCAGGTGTGTCGAACAGCAGGTAATGGTGTACCTGAGTACCCATCATCCTCCATAGATGGGGGCTCCTCCAATAGCAGCAGAAATCAATTGAATTTGGCTTCTAATTTTTATACTCCGTTATTATAGAGATAATACCACACGGTGTCTTCCATAACAAGTTTATCTACATGTTTAATTTCTCCCCCAAACTCCCTGCCTCAAAAAAACAAAACAAAAGAACCTAAGAGCCTACTGTGCCATGACTGCAGGCTTCTGACATGACAAAAAAGAACCATCCCAATTTTGATTCCTAACTGTTACACCACTTTAAAGCCAAGAACTGTTGTCTGAGCAGTAGTGTACCATCATCAGGAACTTCAAATTTCATTACAACCCCAGCTAGTAAGAGTGAACATAGAGACAACAGAAAATCCCGCTCTCTTGTTCCGCCTGATTCACATTCCTGCTGTAGTGCTGAAAGGATCAATACTATCGAACCAGTAGTGCCCAATAAACTAAGCTGTTGTCTCAATTGGAGTCTCTTTAGCGGCTTTGAAGAATTTAACCATCCATATAAGTGCCACACTGGATGTCTGCGTGTCTGTGGAATATCAACCAAAGTGCCACAGCACGCTTCCTCGTTCCCAGCACCCTCTGCTTGCTGATGGGGTCACATGCGTCGGCCGGGGGAAACAAAAGCCGCTTCGACCGGAACCTCCATCGATGCACGTCAAGGGGCGAGGACAGGCTGTGGCCACAGCATCCGGCTCCCATCTTTTCAGACATGATCCTCTGGATCTTCAAGGCCCCAAGTGCCCCAGACAATGAACTGTGGGGAGAAAGAGCCACGGGGCCAGTCGAGAGCTCCTAGAGGAGGCAGTGAACACACTTTAGCAGATGTGTACAGAGGCGAGACCCACGCATGGCCCCTGTGGACCTGAGTGGCCCTGGAGTGGAGCTCCCTGCAGGGGCCAGGGAACAGCCTCAGGCACGGGATGCATCTCTGTTGACAGGACGGGATGAGAGGCAGATGATGTTCACGCTGTTTCAGCGGAAAATAAAGAGTACTGCTGCAATTTACTGCCGTTTGCTTATGCAAGCAAACTTCCTGTAATTACATCTTGTATCATTTCATGCTTTGATGGTTGGAGGGAAAAAGGACTTTTTTTGCCCTCAAAAAACTCACACTTACTGTTTTGCCAACATCAGGAGTTTGTCACATTTGCGTACGCATTGAACCAAACATGGCACATTTATAGTGAGACTCATTTAAAACACTAAATATGAAAGATCACTGTAGCACAAAAATAAGTTACAGTATAATGGATTTTGTGGCATTACGGACACAGATTAGTGCGATAAACTCTCTGATTTCAGGTAATGAGAGCAAAACTGAACTCCTTTGTAACTGGAAATCTGATATCCCCGTCAACATGCGAATGGACATCCTTTGACACCCGCTGCCAGTCCCCCGTGAGAAGGGTACGAGGGTCGCTGCAGAAACTCGCCTTGCGTGAGCTCAGGGGGCACGTAGCTCCAGGCGTCGGTCCGCACCAGCTGCCAGTCGAAGTCGTCCTCCTGCCCCTGCCTGTAGTCACACAGCTCAGCATCCGTGTCCACCTCAAACGTGCAGCCTGCTGGAGAGAAAAGACAAGGATGGTTACACACACAGCTAGGGCCACAACGAGCATCTCACACACACAGCTAGGGCCACAACGAGTGTCTCACACACACAGCTAGGGCCACAACGAGCGTCTCACACACACAGCTAGGGCCATGAGAGTTACACACACACAGCTAGGGCCACAACGATTGTCTCACACACACAGCTAGGGCCACAACGATTGTCTCACACACACAGCTAGGGCCATGAGAGTTACACACACACAGCTAGGGCCACAACGAGCATCTCACACACACAGCTAGGGCCACAACGAGTGTCTCACACACACAGCTAGGGCCACAACGAGCGTCTCACACACACAGCTAGGGCCACAACGAGCGTCTCACACACACAGCTAGGGCCATGAGAGTTACACACACACAGCTAGGGCCACAACGAGCGTCTCACACACACAGCTAGGGCCATGAGAGTTACACACACACAGCTAGGGCCACAACGAGTGTCTCACACACACAGCTAGGGCCACAACAAGCGCCTCACACACACAGCTAAGGCTGTGAGAGTTACACACACACAGCTAGGGCCACAACGAGCATCTCACACACACAGCTAGGGCCACAACGAGCATCTCACACACACAGCTAGGGCCACAACGAGCATCTCACACACACAGCTAGGGCCACAACGAGTGTCTCACACACACAGCTAGGGCCATGAGAGTTACACACACACAGCTAGGGCCACAACGAGCGTCTCACACACACAGGTAGGGCCATGAGAGTTACACACACACAGCTAGGGCCACAACGATTGTCTCACACACACAGGTAGGGCCATGAGAGTTACACACACACAGCTAGGGCCACAACGATTGTCTCACACACACAGGTAGGGCCATGAGAGTTACACACACACAGCTAGGGCCACAACGATTGTCTCACACACACAGGTAGGGCCATGAGAGTTACACACACACAGCTAGGGCCACAACGAGCGTCTCACACACACAGCTAGGGCCATGAGAGTTACACACACACAGCTAGGGCCACAACGAGTGTCTCACACAGACAGCTAGGGCCACAACAAGCGCCTCACACACACAGCTAAGGCTGTGAGAGTTACACACACACAGCTAGGGCCACAACGAGCATCTCACACACACAGCTAAGGCTGTGAGAGTTACACACACACAGCTAGGGCCACAACGAGCGTCTCACACACACAGGTAGGGCCATGAGAGTTACACACACACAGCTAGGGCCACAACGAGTGTCTCACACACACAGCTAGGGCCACAACAAGCGCCTCACACACACAGCTAAGGCCGTGAGAGTTACACACACACAGCTAGGGCCACAACGAGCATCTCACACACACAGCTAGGGCCATGAGAGTTACACACACACAGCTAGGGCCACAATAAGGGTTACACACACACAGCTAAGGCTACAAGCGTCACACACACACTGCTAGGGCCACAAGGAGAATTACACACACAGCTAGGTCTACAATCAGCATTCTACACACACAGGTAGGTCTATAATTTACATTACACACAGATACAAGCATTACACACACACATGCACACAGCTAGACATGCAACTGCACTGCCCTTTTCAGATGACAGCACAGGTCCATCTACTATGGAAACCCACGCCATGTGCCGTTTGCGTTACTAACCCTCATCAAGGCCATGTGACTGTGTGAAGACAACAGTTCAAAACACACACCAGTCCCAGACTCTAAAGGAAGACATTCTGCTGCTGCTTTTCACCTCTCCAGTAACGAGTGCTTCACCAGGACTAGTTTAGCACTGCAGTAATTTAATGGGCAGGACAAAGTGCTGCTCCCACAGGTGCCATAATTCCTGTCATCTCCCAGGGGAGATCCAAACTAATCGTGCCTCCACCAAAAATAAAGACACGAACAAAGCCACTAAGATTCTCTTTCTCTCTCTGTGTAGAAAAAAGCTACATCATTTCAGCTCCGAATAACAGACATAACATGTCAACAAGCACTCGAGCGTTTTGGCTAAAAGCTCCTGCGCTCGCCTCTTCCTGTTTCTGTTTTGCTTAATTATATCTAATAAGGCCAGTTTTCAGTCTCCCGACTACCACGGACGAGCCACGCCGTCCATTCCCGCCAAAAGTGCTGCTATTTCCTCCCATCAGCCCTTGGGTTTGGAGATGACGGGGTGGCGAGGGGGCACCAGATTGCCGTGGGACGGCAGGACCCGGCGAGATTAGTGCACCGCAGACATCGAGCGTGTGATTCACGCGCAGCGCATCGCAGCGGGAAATGGGGGGGGGCGGGTTGGAGGCGGGGATGGGGGACCCCAACAACAACAACAACAACAACAACAACAAACGAAACAGCGCGTCGCTGAATTACACCGCGGCTACAGCCCTACGGCCCCTCACAACAGAGTTATCGCTAGAATCTAGCGTCGCCGCCATGATGTCAGCGCCACACTGAGCGCGGAACTCAGACAAAAAAAGCCCCCCTGTCTGCGTCGCTCCAGTCCAAATCCGTCTGTCTCTCTGTAGTTTGTCTCTCGGAGGCTCGCCCAAGGCAATTAAGCAAGTGCTGTGGAGACAGGAGGTGGTGGAGGAAGAGGAGCGCTACAGAGCTGACTGATTTAGCTCAGTCCAGAGCAAAGACCATCTTATATGATGACCGGACATAATCCTCCATGTGCCCTGCAAATGCCACCCCAGAGGGTGGGGGCAGTGTGGAGGGGTCGGGGTGGAATTTCAGCTCACTGCTCATATCTTTCTTAGTCAATGAGATGCCAGGCACTGCCTTAGAGCCAGCGCCAGCTGTAGGCTGGGGGTTTAAGGGTTTTGTCTTTCAGGAGACTCGGGAAGTAATGCATGTGGAAAGACAGCTGACTATATTCGTCATTAGTGCCACACACAGATGAACATCTCCCTGTTGCTTGCTCTCCTGCACATTCTCTCTCTCTCTCTCTCTCTCTCTCTCTCTCTCTCTCTCTCTCTCTCACACACACACACACACACTCACACACACAGAAACAAAGAAACACACACTGCAAATAAATCCTATCAACTTCTGTTGCCATCAAATAAGATATCAAAGGATAAGTGTCTCAGTGCCTCTCACACACACACACACACACACACACACACACACAACCCTACTCCCCTCTTCAAGTTGTGCGAAGCTTAGGTGACACAATATCTGCACTCCTGCTTATATTTTGAGCTGTGGGAGAGTCCATTTCCCCTGCATGCATGCACATGCGCAAACACACACACACACACACACCAAATGGTCTGCGATGTCCCTGGTCTCCTGACGGTTTGATCAAATTACAGTGTGGCAGCTCCAGGGCTGGGTGTGAAATGGGAAAGCTGTCAGTGTGCCAAGCCGTGCTGAAGGCCTGCTGGTGGGCACGGGGTCTGTGCAGGGCTCCCTGGGTTTGGTTCCCCATCCATCTGCTTCCCTTATTAATGCAAAGACACAGCCTCCCTTTCAGAAGCTACCCAGGCATTCGATCTCCTCATCCCCAAATGCTGCTGTGATCTGCCTTTCTCTGGAGTTGCCAGCTAATTTTGGACCACTCCGATCTGCTTTTTCTTGCTGACAAGCAAGTCCAAGTCCCACAGCACTAAGACAAACACACACAAACAGCGTACGTCCTCTTGCCATGGCCTTGACCTGCATGTGTATGTAGTCTAGTTTTTAATTGACTGGTGCTTAAATGGACTGTGTGTGTGCGCACACGCGCTATGCATTTAGTTCTGTTGGAGGAAGTGACTCGATCAGACACATTTCACTGATCTCCCTTATTAACACTGCTCTCCCCTATGCTTCCCTGCTCCTACAAGCACACACACTCACACGCTTGCCATCACACACACTTGCCATCACACACACACACACACATTCGCTAGTCCATCACACACCCCTAAAATCGCATATCATGCACGACACCCTTCATACCAATTTACAACCAAATGTTTATAAATGTGCACAGCAACAGTATGAACTTATCTGCAATTTCTATTTGTATAAGCAATGTTTACACATGGGTTTTAGTGATTTTTAATTGGCATGACTTTATGTCTTTTTTTATAATGGCTAACTATAATGGTTACCAACGGTTCAGAAATCTCAGCTCTGGTGCCGATGTCACCACTATACTTTACATTCCTGATTTCTAACGACCTTTTTCATCTGTGTAACCAACACAACAGCCTTCCAGGAACAGACTGCATTTTACATTAATTTGGCTAAATCATCGCAGCATTTCACAAAGTGTTTCCCATGGATTGCTTGGGTTACAAAATTGCACAGTTCTCAATGGAAACAAAAGTATAGAGCAAAATTGAAATTTAGAACAAGAAAAAAATATATGATTGTAAACAAGGAATTACTATGTTTCTCTCTGTCTTAGAAATACATAAACCTTTACTAAAATCAACATTTTGTTCTAAATGTCATGTGCAATAATGGGAATAAAAATGAACTGTTTGGGGAGCTCAGAAGCTTTTAGGTATAATAATTACTGATTATGTAATTGAAAACAAGGTCAACCCAATTGGGGCTACATTCTACACAGAGTCTCTAGGAGTTCTGTTCCGTCTGTTCTCCCTCATACCTTACACGTGTTCTGCTGTTACTGTGTAACACCCGTTCTTTCTCACCGATTATCAACAAGTATAGTGGCAGAGCCCACACGACAATGAGGCCTCACTGCTTGGAATGATGCCGATTCTTCATGCCTACTGCTCAGGGGTGCTGTCACACAGCTGCCACCCTAGAAAAAAGAGCCTTGAGAAGTTCTATGGAAAAATTCCATAAGACTTGGCAACCCTTCACTGATGTAGAGACCAGGCAATAAATATCCTCTTAATAGCTACTAAACCCTGGCTGTACCTAATGTATGACATCACTAACTACCATCTAAAGCCACTCTGTACTTTGGTCAATATTTATAATGTACACTGTTTGTACTGTACTTGGATTGCTGTCCATTCCTCTGACTGGCTCAACAAAAATTATAACAGTTCCAACTACTCTGTGTTATTGGCCTGGGAAACATTTCCCGAAAGACACTGAACACATTTTTCAAAATCTTGTAGCCTACTCAATCACTCTCTCTGTGCAAACTTGCTTGTTACGTCAGTTTCATTATATAGACACCTTCAAAGTTTTAAACAGGAATGATGTTGTGAAGATGTGCGTGTATCCTGCCCACTGGAAGTGGAGATTTGTGCCAAAGATCCACAGTGTTGATCCCATTTCCTTAACAGCTAAACTGATTAATTAAAGATATCAGGCCATTGTATTGTTGACATTATTCCACTTTTATCTTTACACAATGATGATGCATATACACAAGCATTTAGATTTTTAATATGGTCCTTCAAAATAAAGGTCTTGCAATACTGGTGTAATCTAAGTCCCTATAAATACCATATCTTAACATATATTTTATTAATTCATTTAGCTGTTAAAGATATGGGATCAACACTGTGCATCAAATCTGCATTTCTGTTTCTGATAATAATGTTTATGTTTGTATACAAGCTGGGGCAGATTTGGCATTTCTGGGACCCCAAGCAAAGTTATGTCTTGGGGCCATAATCACAGACTTTGTTATTTTTACTTTAAAATACCACATTTGCCCACCCTGTAGAATCTTGACCTTGATTTCTGTGGCCTTATGTGTTTGTGTGGATACACTGGATACAAGGAAATAATACGTTTTTTGCTTCCATGTAAAAAGATATCCCCAATATACTTGAGTATACTGTGACTACAGATACAATCCTTATACGTGTAGATGCTATAAGATTAATATCCAACATTTAGCCTATCATTCTCGTGAGCTCAGTTTTAATTGTTCAAGAAATGATGCCACTGCTTAATTAAAACATGGTTATTATACCAATAACAGGACCATTAACATAACTAGCTACATTGCTTAAAATACGAAGCCAATACACTGATTAGACACCCATGAATTGTTCAGGTAAAACAATCCATTAGGCAAAAGCAGTAAATATCTATGTGGTGCCACCTGTTGGCCACCCCATGATTAAAGGCCTGGACATGCCACTGCCACTGCTCTACTCTTCAGCGTGCATCTTCCTCCCAGTGCAACAGCCATTTCTGATGTGTTGGTCATGTATCACATCAACACGGGCAAGGGGATAAAGCCGCCAACAGAGACGAAAATTCAGACATGTCAAGCATGTTCGGCGCAATCCCCAAACGGCAACGGCATTAGTGCAATGCCAGTGCTAGTTCCCTGTTAACACCAGGCTACCGGTGTTCGTACTCAAATACACAAATAGGCCTACAGGTAATAAAAAAAGGATTTGAAAAGGCCGTTCTAATAACTTGGGTGAGTCTTGCTCGCATATCTTCCTGTCAGCTCTGCAACCGAAACGGGAATGAACAAAGCAGTATAAATAAATGACTGCAGGCAATTGTGTCGGACGTGAGTTTATAGGTGGCAGAGACAGTTTATAGAACCACACCTCCCACTCGTCACCGCGGCGACACCAGGTAGGCCTGCAGGACTTTGATGTCTTAGCCCATGTTCCGGCTGTCTACTGCTGTCGTTCTTCTGTCCCCTACCCCACATACACACGTTTGCGTTCTCTCTCCTTAATATTTTCTTCTCTTTCACACATCTGTTTAGTGCCAAAGCCATACCTTCCATTCCCTGCTATTTTAAAACTTTTAAACTGAAGCCGTAACTGCTGGTGACAGTAACAGTAACACAAAGGTAGAAAGATGAAAAACAGTGGTGTTGTCTGTCCCAAAGCAGTTGGGTCCCTTCACGTTAGATGCTTTTATGTAAGGAACTAGATATGCACTGTTTGTATGTTGAGGGTTTCCCCTTCTTTTCCATTTTTTTACACAGTGAATTTAGCAGAAAGGAGGAAGTGTTGTGGGCAGTACTTAAAGGAATGAGCCATTTGAATTAACTAAGTGCCTAATGTCTGCAAGAATGCAAATGTGTACTGTACATAACTCGCTTACTGTGCGGTCTATTTGGGTTTCATTTTTGAAAGCAAACTAAATACATTTTTGCCTAAAGGTGTTTCTATAGGCAAACTGTACACTATTGTCAACATGCAAACTACTCGTCAGTTACTCCAGGCTGACATTCAGTTCCCGTGTTATCGTATCACTCCATAACATCCACACTGCATTTGGACTGTAAAAAAATAACATCGAAACAACTGATAGATAAAGGGACAAGCTCTCAGAGGTGAGAAACTCTGAGGCTAGTTTCTTAGAATAAGCAATAATGTCCCCTACGTAATTGACAATTTTAGCCACAGTCCCCGGTTTCCCTCGACTCCTTCTGGTGCAAGTTCGGCACAAAAACACAATTCCCATGGAGACCGCAGTCGTTACTTAGACACCGCGCAGCCCACTGACGCTCGTACGGTATTTATCCGCGCCTGTCGCCTTTCCTTTAAGTGACCGCCGAGGGGGAGAGAGTTATTGTCAGAGGAGAGGGGGAAAATAAAGTGTTTATGATGGACGTCCGCACAGTGAGTGTACCGCAAGACTGCCCAGAGTAATGTCCCCGCATGCAACAACGCCATAAAAAATATTTGACAAAGAGAAACAGTCCCAGCAGGACTCTCGCGTTTATCTCGCGGAAAATCGTAAATTGGCAGACAGCGAAACGTCCAGGGAGAATGAGACCAGAGAAGAGCATCCGTTAACTTCTGTTGGGATGGCTTAACGCTAATACACCGAGGTGATAGTACGCCTAGAAACTTAGGTCGCCACAAGTAGTGTGAAGTATTCAGTAACAACGTCACATGGTGTAAATTGGCCATCTTGCAATCGGAATGTGTAACGTCTCTAAATTAAGTGTTATGTGAATTTCCTCAAACTTGACATCCTGCTATCAGTACACACAGTATTTACATAGGTAATGTAGGCCCCTTACTGGAACATTTACTGTGGCATGATGTGATCTTTGCAGAGTTGCTGATTGAATAATGTTTTCGAGCTCCTTAACGCAGAAACAGATTTAATTCCTGCACTTCACCTGACTAGTAATGTCTGCTGCAAGCAATTTACGATATAATTTAACCCATCTTTAAATTTTACTCCATGAGAGTACGGATGAAAGAAATAGGCTTGACAAGAATTTCTGGACTAACTGAGCTGAAGATAAAATGTAGGACTCAAAAGCTTTTCGATTAAGAATTTTGGGCAGCAACTTGCTGTCATGGCCAGTGGCTACACGTTAGTTTACACTATGCTGGGAAACTGTCAAACTGTCTTTTTAGACGATTTATCAAAGACTTTAGTGCGTCACCTTCATGGTTGTTTCAGCTAATTTTATTACAGAGATGAGAAGTTTTCTAACCCTTGAAGTATTATGTTTAATACTCCAGCGAGCCAAGTTTCACGCCGGAATTTGTGCGTGGATGCACTCGCATCTATACATACTGACCGTATTTACTTAAATCATTATGTTATTTAATTATCTAACATTACTGTACATAAGCGCAGCTATGCATACTGACAGTATTTCACAGTCATATTTACTTAGCTAACATTACTGTATATACGTGCAGCGATACATACTGACCGTATTTATCTCATTTATATTTACTTAGCTAACATTACTGTATATATGTGTAGCTATACATACTGAACGTATTTACCTCAATCATGCTATTTACTTAGCTAACATTACAGTACATAAGTGCATGTTCTTCGTTTACCTGGTTAAGTAACAATACCTATCTAGTCACATAATCTAACAAGGCGCAGGGGATGGCAGGAATGATAGGTTAGAAGACGTTAATAAATATGCTAGTGTCTGTAAGGGATTATAGCAGTTCTCCCATTAGTCATGTAGCTAATTGGGTTGCTAGCCAAGTAGCTACTTTTAAGCATCGATTACACCCAAGAATGAATATGTTCGCTAATATGTGCTAGTGGCTTTTTGAAAATAGCTTATTTTAATATTCTAATTGCTGGCTTGTAATGTTGGGATGTTCGTGACGATATTAATAGTGATGAGAATTAATTATTATTAATCCAGAATGTTGCACTTGGCCCAGAGGAAAGAAAAATACAATTTAGTAGCTACTCGAAGACATGGAGATGCTATTAGCAAGTCAAGCATATTAATTAGCTAGCTGTCTAGATATAGAACATTAAAGATTACACAAATTTGAACATAACGATTATATTAACAACACTGTAGTTAAGAGCTCTGTGGGACAAATAGCGGTATAATTAGCCATCTTATTTACTTAAGGTTAACATCCAATGCTGATATGTGCATAAACGAGAGATCCGAGGGCACTCATGTTTAACGTTTAATGTTACTTGTGGCTACAATTAACACCTGCAAAGTACAAAGTGGATTACGCAGCAGATGAACTACCAACAAACTAGGGTTCTGGGAAACGAGGCATTTTGTCTTCTGAGACACAGAAGACCACTCATGCTGTGTCCTTCTGAGAGCTCCAAGCATTTCAGCTGTCATGCTGTTGGCCCTTGCAAGAAAGATGCTCGGTAATAAATGGCGGTCTGCCGAAGATATAAGCTTGACTAATTGTTCTTGTTTGTTGTGTCTGTCACATCAACAGAGAGGGAGGGTACGCGAAACATTCATGACACAAAACAGGTACCGTTAGAGCTAAAATGGGCTATATATTTGTAGAAGGAAGCACTGCAGGCATGGTGTTTTTATAGACCAGTTACTTTATAACATTTCACAATTTCATAATAATTTACAGATTATGTGCTTAAAGATAGGCTTGGACTAGAACATCCAGCAACATTTCCTTGTATAAAAGACCATGGTAACCACTGCTTCTCCCACGCACCATTTGATAAGAGACATTTTCAGTGGCTGTGATCTCCTCCACTGGGCTAAAGACGAGGAGAGCAGGCAGCGTGGTCTCCTCACATACCTCTGAAGCTCGTGACCAGAAACGACCAGAGATGGTCACGTCACCCTCGTGTTCCAGCCCGTCCCATGCATTATTCCCAGTGTTCCAGTTGAAAATGAACCACAGGTTCTCTTCCCCTCACACACGTGTGTGTGTGTGTGTATGGGGGGGGGGGGGGGGGGGGAGAGCTTTCAGTCCACTGTCTGGCTCGGATGGCTGGCTGGTCCACCAAGCACGCCAGCTCCCACGTCTTCTTGTGAAGTTCAAGTACGTTCTCCCCACACGCACCTCTAGACCCGAAAGAACGGCTTTTGGGTTTCAATGACGCGTTTCGTGTGGCGTGTGGACCTGCTCTACATTACAGTCGGTCAGTGTTAATGTGTATTTGATACTGGTAGTTGAGGAGGACATATATAGGGGTATATCAGGGAACCAGTAGAGGAGATGGCCTTAAGACCCAGTGCTCAACTTCAGGGTGTTTATATGCAAAGGGATTGAGAATTCCAGTTAATTGTTTCTTTACACGTGTATTGAGCTTAGTGAAGTGGCAAACCTTGGAATCTTTTACTATTTTCCTTTTGCACTTCAGGCAAAGCTGCTGTCTAAACGGCTACTACCATTACTGCTGTTTCAATTGGTTTAGCTTCTCTCGTTTCTTCCCGCTCTGTTATAATGGCTATGGAGAAAAAGGACGACGTATGGCAGTGTGTAGGAAACCCTCCAGCCTATCCATCATTCAAGCATCTATTTCTGGTGCAGGTGGTGGGGGATTGGCACCACCGGGCATAAGGTGTTGTGTGAAATTGTTTCATCACTGTTCCATACTGGCTGCCGTTGCCTTCACACGCATGCGTGCAGCCTATCACTTACACATCCCACCTGCATTCACACACAAACAGTGCATCCCCTAGGCCCCATGTAGATAAATGAACTGCTCAGGAGGAGGGTGGAGAACAGCACGACGGGTAAGGGGTTGCGCTGAACCAGGAAGAGAAAAATGGCGAGAAGGAGTGAGAGGTGGAGGTGGGAGGTTGGAGAGGAGAGCTCTGCACATACAGAGCAGGGGCATTGACTGCTCTACCCCCAGATGGGCGAGGGTGGTGGTGGTGGTTGGGGGTTGTGAGATGTTGAGAGAATCACTCATCCAGTTTCCTTTCGAGTTGCTTTTCACTTGAGCAGGGTTAGAGGGGTAAAATTAGAGCTGAAACCCCAGCTATACATCATTTTTTCCATCCTCTGATCTGTCTCTCTCTACCTCCCTACGCACGCACACACACACACACACACACACACACACACACTTTATGGTGTAGTGTGGGAGTGAGCAAGCCAAGCAGCACTGAATGGATTGTTGATGAGTGGAGCATGGCGTTTGGTAGTCGCCAGTGTGATCTCCAGAGCCAGAATCACACGCCTGCTCGCCCCCTTTCGGGGAGAAAAGGAGAAGGGAACAGAGGGAAAGGGATGCCGACATGCTGGGAAAAAATGAAAATTAAATTTTGCCTCTTGGAAATGGCATCACGGCATCAGCTCTGCCAAGAGATGGTGCAGCTGGCGGGTCACAGCACCCATCATGGCTGTGCCGCTTGCTCGGCGCAATCAGGAGCCACAGACTGGACTTTTAGGCTCCTGAGTGCCATCTTGAGGATGGTGTCTTAACCTTTTGCTGATAGAGGACCCCAGGCAGATGTCCCGCACAGCAACTGTGGAGGTAAGGCCAACGAACAGTGTGGAATGCTGTGAGCCATTCCATTTGGCTTCCCGACAGCCATCGCTAAAATGCAGCTTGGCCAGCAAGGTGGCTGGAATACCAAGTGACCAGATGCACAGGGCAGTGTGAAGCCCCCCCCCGTCTGTTCACACAGCTCCAGTTTTGTATACACACACACACACACATTCAAAGTCCTGTGGAACACAGCCACTGGCTCCGACATGACCCCCATTACTTTGGGTCCCTCCAGGAATCGCAAATCCAGCACACACCTTGAAGAAGCTGTGAGGAAAAGACAAACACACACACACACACACACACACAGACACACACACACACGCATGCTGAAATACCACCCCATGCTAACTTGCTATTTACAACAGTTCCCTGTTTTGTTTTGTTTTTCTTTTTTGCAGACACATACACAATTGCCTCTTGATTATGAATGACAGGCATTGCAGTTTTCTATCCTTAAAAAAATATGGTCTACAATCACATACTTGGACTTCACATACCAGCACAAGCACACAAACACACACCAAACACTTTAGGCCTTTAAAACAAGCACTTCTATTTCCCTTGGGACTTTGTTCCAGAACACACAGCCGTCAGCCAAAATCCATCCCTAATTAGGTTTCATTAAAGATCTCCAGCTCACTGTTCTGCAAAGACGTGTGAATTCTGATACCCTGAGGAGAGCCATTCCCTTTACCTATGAAGCTCTCCCCTTCAGGCCAGCCGCTGCCTTTTTGCCATTGCCTGCCCCCCCCCCCCCCCCCCCCGTGAATGGGGGACACGCTGGCAGTCAGTGCAATCCTAGCCACTCTCTCGGAGTGGGCTGACCTCCTCATCAGTTCATCGCCGGTCCTAAACCCACAGGCCCGGCATTAATACAGAACCACACATCACTGTACCAACATCCAGTCACAAGAGGCTGTATAATGAAATGGAAGGGCATGATGAAAAGGCTTGGCTGCTAACCACTGTGTCCATGTCCTCACCGCTGTGATGGGGGCATTTTAGACTGATTATATGGAAAACTAAAATGACGGCATCAGCACTCTGCACGGGGAAACATCGGTGAGCCATCTTCCCATGCTATGCAACTTCAGTACGCCATGACTTATGAATCAAACAGAACAGGTTCAGCAACTTGCACATGCAAACAATAAGTCTTGTGTAGAAGTATTTTAGCAGTGATAAGGGAGGGACTGGGAGTCAGGCCTGTGACCTGGACAAGGATACATTTAAAGTTCTCTTCCTATACTGTCTCAGTTAATAGAGATCTTTCATTTGGTCACTTAATCATTCCAGTTGGCTACTTGGCTACTTTTATGTGCTGGCTTAGCCAGAAAACATTTGCAATCCAGTGTTAGTATTTGATGGCGTAGTTAATGTATATTTTCTGACCTTGTCTAGCATCAGCTAGGACATAATCTTATTTTCTGTAACCCACATCAGCCGTGCACCCTTCATTTTGATTGCGTTTTTCAATTTCATGTGTGAACGGCCTCTCTGCCGACCGCTGCACTGATCCTGTAAGGCCAAACGTGAACTATAACTTTGATTTAATTTCAGGAAAATGCGATTTGGAATGGAGAGTGATCTCAGTAATAAGAATTTTATCGTCCATCTCTTGCCCTTAGAAAGTATTGTATTTCAGGTGCACATGCTGTAAGTAGGAAGAAAGTTCTTATGGATGTAGGTAACCAGGAAAGGTGAAGTCAAGAATATTAAAAGGGTGAACACTGGAGGTATGTTTGGGTAGATGGGCTCAGGTGCTATTACAAATATCAATAACCATATCAAACTATAGTGAGTGAGCTGCTAACGCAGGTCTCACTTGTAGCCAAATGCCTACCCACAACACTCCAAGGCAATTAAGTAAAGCATTGTTAACTTGAAAACAAGAAGTATGAATAATTTAGGTGCCTTAATGGCATCTTCACATTTCCACCCTTCTCAAATAAGTGCACAGCATTAAAACAAAGTGTGTTTTAATGGTCATTATTGGATCCTGAAAGGATGCCTTTGTAAGAGTGACAAAATCCAAGCATTCCCAGGAGAATGTCCCCAGCAAGTGTTGGGCTTGCACACTGTAACACTTCCATTTTGCTCAACGACTACTTCCTTTTTCTTCCAGAACCTCTTCTCTTTGGAGGTGGTAAAACCACCTGCACTTAGCGAATGACTATAACACAAACAGGTCACAAATCCAGAGGCACCCAAGGCACTTCCATGAAACGGGGGCGGGGGGGGGGGGAGAGAGGGTGCGGCTTGACCTGGCTCTGCCCAAGAGGGGAAAAAACCCCCACCACACTTCCAACTGAGCGTTTGCTCATTTGCCATCAATACACAGAGAAAAGTGTAATAATACCTTCTGCCATGTGCATGCACGCAGCAGCGTCCCACACCAGGCTTTACAGCTCATTTGCGGCTTCTTCCCTCAACTTCCTGTCTTGATTAGCATGGCTTCCTGTTCCTCTGTAATTGTCGCTCATTATGATGCCCAAGGGCTTGATGATGCACATGAATGAGCACGCAGCCGCAGAAAACGGCGCGTCTGATCTCGGAGGAGTGGCTCCTTTGCCTATTCAACACTCTCTCCAGTTATGTGTACTAAAGCCCACTTTTTTGCAGAAGAGTTTCATGTTGTAAAAGGGAATGGATGAGGCCTGGGTGTGGGTGTAATTTTATACATTCCAACCAAGTCTGCTCCTGCACACACTCCATCTGACCACCCACAGTTCCTGGGGATTTCACAAAACAGGCACATCAGGCCTGGTATTGGACCTGCACATGTTGAACCTGCTTTATCTCATAGTATCTGAGCAACTCCTCTAGAGCCTGGTTAAAATGAGTGCTTGGTGACTATCAAGCAGCACTCCACCCCCAAATGAGCGAGCGAACGAGTCAGTGAGTGAACTCAGTGAGTGATGAACGGAGTAAGAAATAGTCAGGCATTCAACTCTGAGCGAAAGAGTGAGTGGTTTAGTTTAAGAGACGAAGCTTAAAGGTGTGCAGTGACAAACAGCATATGTTGCTAAAGTCACTCACTGACAGGTTACTGGACTTGTCTGTGAGTTAATACAGGTGTGTGAGTGAGAGTGAATAAGTGAGATTAAGGAATGAAGGTAAAAGGTATTCAAACTCATGAGTGAGTGAGGAGGGACGTGGGTCTCCCTTGGGATGTTAAGACATCCACAGAGAGGATACGAGAGTGGATGAAAGGCACATAAGTCAGAGAAAGGCGCATGAGGAGGTGGCGAGCAGAGGAGGTGGAGAGGAGAACATATGAAAGCCCATTAAGGAGTGAGAAGAGAACTTGGAAATGAAAAATGACGGCATTTTTTGGGACACGGCTATGCCTGGCACCTGCATTCTCTTTCTGCTTGCTTGCGTGTGTGTGTGTGTGTGTGCGCGCTCGCGTGCGTGTACCATCTGGGCAGCAGCAGGTAATGAGGGTGGGGGCTTCAGTGCCTGGTATGAGGTGGACATTCAGCTCCGAGTGGCTGCCTGCACTTCAGTAGTGTGCCAGCTCCACACCTCTGCAGAGCATCCATCATTACAGAGAGGCCACCCCATCGCATAGCTGGTAAGTGCCCATGTGCACAATATGTGTGTGTGTGTGTGTGTGTGTTTGTGTGGAGGCGGTGAGTGGGTAAGCACGTGTGTGTCGGTTGCGGCCACGGGACACGACTGAGTTTCAGTGAGTTTAGCCGAATGGTTCCCCTGAGGATATCTGAGTGGGGGGTGGGCTACCATGCAAGAGATCCTTAATAAAAAAACAGGTTTAAATCATGTACTACTGGCCTCTGTAAGCAATCATCTAATGTAAATAAGAAAGCCAACTGGCAGAGATGCTTAATGGCTGTCATTTCAGGAGCAATAATGTTCCTTAGTTTTCCTGGGCCTCTATCAGACAAGCAGTCTTCCACAGTGGCCAGTAGTCAGCAGTATCTATTAAACTCCACAGCTGACCCGACAGCCTTGTGCCTTGAGGGAAAGATAGGAGGGAGAGAGAGGTTATGTTGGAAAACGAGGTCTCACGGAATAGTTGGGAAGTTAGGAATGCGCTCTCTGTCAAGCCACAGCTCTGTCAGAAGTCGAAGGTAAAGACAGGCCATTTCACGTCACCTTCAGCTGAGGAGAACCGCCACAGCTGTCAGTGACTCACCGCATATTATGGGGTTTTTTTTTTTTTTTTTTGGTCATTATGTTTTCTGTCACTATAATAAATATGTATTAAAAAAGGACCTGTCAGTTGGAAAACTCTAATCCATCAGATCTGGTTCAAGTTCTTAAACTGAGATTTGAATAATTCTGTTTGAAAAATTCCTTTGAGCACACCCATGGAAATAATGGCTGACAAAGGAAAATGGAAAAAAGCCCCGGAGTGAACCCAACTCAAACAGACACACACACACACACACACACACACACACACACACACACACACACACACACACCCACACACGCATCCTGACCTTGGTCCATGGGTGCACTGTGCCAGCTGAAAGATTTTCAGAAGCAGAGAGCAGGTGTGCCTCACACACATGCAGGCAGCCGCACCAGAGCAAGGGCAAAGCCTGACCTCAAAAGCCAACAACACACACACACACACACACACACACCATGAATCAGCTGGGGTAACACCACATTCTTTACACTCTATTTGTATTGGTTCTCAGTGGAGGTTTACACTGCCTGCTGTCAGTAGGTGAACGAATGCAGAGCTATTTTACTTTTTCTTAGTTGCAGTTTGATTTGCGCCTCAGAATTATGGACAAAACTCCTCCAGCAAGCCCGCACATGACTAAACTGTACTTTACTGCTGTGGTGAACGCTGTCTTGGTCTGTATTCTCCGTTAAACCAGCCCATAACCCATACATTTTCTAGACACAGATTAGAATTATCTCTGTGATGTATATTTTAAACTAATGTGCTGTGATATCTTAATAATAATTTACATAAGACGCACAAAGAATACATTGAAATGCACAGTGGCTGAGATTCCTGTATGGTTGTGTCAGAGTTGTAAAAACCCTTGAATTAATTGAAGCTGCCATTACAGAAATCTAGTGTGCTTTGAGGGCAGAGCCAATATATGATTATATAACGTATATAATTACAATGGTCTATGGACTAGATGGACTATTTGAAATTATATGATGATCATAGAACCTGAATGTTGATTGGACAGAAGTCCAGATGTAGGCTATACATGTTTGGGATGAAACAGAACAGTTTCCTATTTCCCAGGTATTTTCCAGTCCAACATGAAAATGCTGAGCATGTATCCAACACCACAGCATCGAGGTTTATGAGGCACGACATGGTCGCCATGCTCTCAGAGCAGATCCCCATGTTACCACTGCTCCCTTCCTGCTGATCCCAAGTCAGCAGTTACTTCACGTTCTGGACACTGTCATTGGAAGCAGCTGTTTACTATGTCACTAGCTGTTCTCTTTATGGCAATCCAAAGACCACCATGATATTAAGACATATAGAGCTACAGTATATTGGAACAGCAGACGACTCTCCTTTTGTCAAAAAGCACAGGAATCAACGTGGTAATGCAAAATACGCTAGTATTGTCGCCCAGAATGAAAAAATGCTTAGCTGAGACCTGCCATGGCATAATCAACAATGTTAAAAGAACTGAAGTGTTTGGTGTGATAGCAGACGTGACCATCTGTTGTCCTGAGGTGCTACTACAATGGAGCAGTCCTTAAGAGTTCTCTTAGATACGTGCAATCTTACAATCATCATGCAAATTTACAGTGGTATGAACATTGGCCTTGAGTACAAGTCTTAGACTCCAGTCAAGTCAAAAGGTGTGAAAGAGCATCTGTAATCAGTGGGAGACATCCAGGCGTGTCCGCACATGTAAAGGAGGAGGCTGAGTGTCTTTATATCTGCATGACCCTACATTTTAAACTTTGTACAGAGACTTATTTACCTGGGTTTTTTGTCCATCACAAATGGCTACAGGTTCAAAGGGAGCTGTGCTCTGGGCTGCCTGGGGACCTTCAGTTCATCAGAGAGGTGCAGCGGGCACGAGGAGCACAAGTGGTTGCGCGGTGAACATTACGAGGCCTCGAGAGTGCAGGGAAATGCAATGACTGACTCCTGATAACCGATCTAATATTCATACGGCTGCTCACAAATGACTGCAAACCACTGACAGGTGCAACGTTATCATCTGCCATCTCTAGACCTCGCAAGAGCACCTGACCTTGCTCACGTCTCAAGCGGTGCACTGCAGGGATGAAAACGATCTCTGGATCACGCTCATGGAACGTGCTCGTACAAAAGTACAAAACGAGTGCACGCACGGGGCGAGCAGGAGAAGTGATCTGACGGACCTGTGATTGCATGTGTACGGTGTAGGTGCCAGGGTGAGCTTGGCGGCAGGAACGGACAGCTGTCGCCAAGGTGACATTTACCCCCCGCTGGACCGCATGAGGCAAGAGCTTAAGAGGAACTTCTTAAACTGTTGTGAGAGGACTTCAGTCTCTTCATGGGAAAAGTGGCACTCTGCTGGATGGAGAAGGCATATTTGCCAAAAAGACGTGATTCAGATTTGGAGGACTTAACACGCAAAGTGCAGGTGCCTGGTACAGGGAGGGTTTTGGGGGGTGAGGGGTAAAGTTGCGGCACCCATTTCACAAGGTGCTCCAGTAAATAAGAACACTCTGAAGCCCTGCAGCTGTGACGTGTGGAAGCACAGCTTCTACTGAGAGAAGCCTTCCAGCATTTACATTTCTAAAGACACAACAAGCCAAAAGGAAAATGTTCAAGAAACGCTGGACTTCTGCATATCAATTCGGTGAGAGCCAAAGCCCCTCAGCGTGGACAAATTTGTCACACCCCTGGCTGTTAAGGCTGTGTTAAACACAAACCGCATTGCCTGTAATTTTTATATCCTTTTTTTTTTTTTTGTCCGTAACATAGCAATGGATTCAGAAAATGCCTTATTGCACCATGCATTTATAGGTTGTTGGATATACTCAATACACATAGCATTTTCAATTGTTTTAATCAGTTCATAATGGCTTAGGAGATTTACTTACATTTCTATGTTAAAGACGTAATCCTGGTTATTCCTTAATATCTCTTTCATTATGAGTCCTTTTTGTTATTAACATTTAATGAGTCACCACTGAGAGGTTGTTTGTGCTGTGTGGAAAACCATTTCACTTAATAACTGATGTAATCATTTACATACTTTCCTTCTCAGAACAATGAGCCAGTCACCACAGGGGCTGAACCGTTAGAATATGTGTGTAAGAATACACTTTATTTAGCTTGATTATTCTGTCTCTAAATCTTGTTTCATGATTAAAGTTCCACTCTAAAATCAAGACTTGCAGACAAGTGCTTGCAGTAATGAGCTCTTTCAGTGTCTTGTGTAACAGTTACACTTTTGTTTATAAATCACCACTTTATGAGGTTGCCTTCATTTGGCTTCGCCTTCACATGTGATATAAACCCTGAATATTGCTTTGAATACATGGTTCATATAGAGCTTAGAGATTGCTTATTCTGAAACGTGGAGTGCATTGCGGTGGACTGTGCGTATGAAGCGTGCTGTCTTTGGGGGCCACCCTATAAGTGGCATTGTAGCACCGCTGGCCTGGTGAGGGGAGACTGGAGCACACAAAGGCAGCACATTCACCCAGAGACAGGAATGCAGAGGGAAAGATGATGGAGGGGTTACAGACCAATGGATATGAAGAATTACTACTCACACACACGCGCACACACATACACACACACTCACAGCATTGAGCTACATACGGCATGAATTTGCTCATGAAGATACAATTATCATGGCTGTGGTTAGAGAATTAATATCTGAGTCTGGCTGTTCAGACTGAGGGCACTCCTGAACCATGGCCAGTGGAGAAGGGCTTTGCTGAGGCAGTCTCTAACCCTTTACACTAGATGCATAATACATGCCACACTGAGACAAGTTCAGGGATTGAATAAGCACACCTATGTGCAAATGAATTGTGTTAATCACTCGCCACAACTAATCACGATACATCACTCGTATGAACTCAGTCTGATTTAGCTGTAATTACAGAAATGTCCTTTTAGGAAGCTCTATTTAGTTAGGGATCGTCTTTTCTCCTTTGCCCTCCGTGGTGGTTAGATTCGAGAGTGAGGCGAAGTTTCAGCAAACTGCCAGATGCCGTCAACACGAGGCCAAGCAAACATGAAGTCCTGGAGGAGAGTATACTGTTTGATACTGTTGGACAGAAACATGAAAGATCAGTAGAGCACAGCCTCCCGAGGCCCAATCAGGGCAGCCGAATGAGAAAAAGACAACGAGCGCAAGACAAACGCAGACACGGGGAACAGGGGCAACATTTCAAAGATGTTACAATCTGACTTTGGGTTAAAGATGGTTTTACTCCCAACACTCAAGGAAACGGAGATTGACGCCTCACTCGAAACACACACACGATGCCTCCGAGATCTCTGTGCTGGTGTTTGTTAGCTAGAAGTATGTGGGGCCTCCATTGACTAAATAAGCAATATGGAAAAAGTGCAGAGGAAAACATTAGCCTGGAGGCTGCATGCGCACGTTCTCCGTGATTACCGCTCGAATGAAACGGCGGCCAGGACTCTCTCTCCCCCGGCCCCTCAACCTCAAAAATGTTTTCAAAGTTCAATAGATCTCCAATCCCTAAGGTCGTGGTTTGATAAAAGCATAAACATATGGATAGCGGTTGATTTTGGAGTGTTTGCACAAACTCAATAGGGTTGTCCTTGGAGTGGCCCACTCAGACAGCGGGACTGTAATAAAGCAGAAACTTGGGTTTGGATCCCAACTCTCACATGTGATGGCCTTGGATGCGAAGGCGGTTGAATTTCTGTAGTTACAGGAGGATATCACGGTTCACAGAAAAACAATGTAAAAGAAAAAAAAACACACCCTACCTAGATCTTACGTTTCAATTTTTTTCTCATGTCACCACATATAATGAAACATGTTACACTGAAAATTGACAACCAACTTTGGTTGCCTGCATGCCCTAGACTACCTGGGAGTCTAGAGTCAGCTTCTGGGTCCACATCTTTCATCAAACCAATTCTCCATTGCTAAAATGTACTATAAGCTCTGCTCTACAGAGAGGTGACTGTCAGAACCAAAGGGCACAGTCATCCCCCCGCCTGATGGCCGTGATAAAATGTAGAGGCAGTGGGGAGGTGTGGTCTCCTTTGCTGGGGTTAAGTGCCCTTTATTGTGGTTAAGTGCCCTTTACTGTGGTTAAGTGCTCGAGGGCATGTGCTCCTTGTCAGGACAATGAGTATAGAACCTAAGACCCATCAGAGCAAATCCCCATCCCATGTAGGTGTGTGTGTGTGTGTGTGTGTGTGTGTGTGTGTGTGTGTGTTATACAAATAGAATGGGGGGCAGGAATACAGTAGCAAGCTGTTGGTCTCAACGCAACTCAACAACATGACATGCTGAAAGTGGCACTGAATATTCAAGATAAGAATGCAGGAAGGAATTAAAAAGGGACCCTTTATAACCCCTTTTCACAAGTTCCCTGGCGTCTTAATGAACTACTACAGGGATCAAGCACGCAGCACCCTTCTGCCCTTGTTCAGAACGGCCGAGCTGAGTGCCGGTTCCTTTAAATAGTGAGCTTCTGCTTCTTTACGTGAGAACCGTCTCACCACCACCGTAACTACTTAGCACGCACCTGGGAGACACGTGGCTGCCAGAGAAAACAAAGTGCATGTGTATTTGAATCAGAGTCCGAGCCTGACAAAGATGTTGTAGATAAACACCACTCAAGTTCACGCTAAGGTCATATCTTTGCTCATACCAGCAGCGACATGCCTACACACTGGAAAGCGAGCCCGCTTGACAAATTACAGATGAACGCAAAGCACATTTTACCTTAGCGCAACATGTTAACGTCGGTAACCCCTAATTACTCGACTAGTACACCACTTTAACTTTTACTCTCCTGTATTATTCACATGTTGATAAGATGAAGTTCATCGTTCCGCTAACAATAGGTGCGATAACCTAGGAAATTACACCCATTTCCTCAGCTGTTAGCATTAGCTAGTGCTAAATGGCCAAGGAAACAGAAGTTGGCATAATGGTTTCTTAAATACTTTTCCGTGTGTGAGTTCTGCCACGGACAGTTGGGAAAGGTTTCACTGCCGTACTGCGCCAGGTTGGAAAAGCAGCCGGACACGCTTACAGGATCTTCCGGACTGTAGCTGGGGCACTGCCATCAAAACCAAACTTCATCCACCTGGATCATTCTGTCCTCTGAGGCTGGGGAGCTGATGTAGTGGTTTGAGCTGGTCTGTGCCACCAACAAGAGAGCAGTTCCCATGATTAGCTCTTAGCTTTGGCATAATGTTGAGACCAAAGAATGGCGCAAAAGGCAGTTCTCCAGCTGTGGCTGGAGTTGCTCGTATGGGACAGCTAATTCTAATAACTCCCCTAGATACGTAGACAGGGGAGCCAAACCTGAACAGCTAGTTTTTAATTATGTTTTCTGATGTAGGCAGCCCACAAGAAACTGGCTGGGTTGTCTTAGTTTAGTTTGTGGGTTGCTAGCAACTCCAGATACCCAAAGGTATGTACACAGGCAAGTGAACTTTTCATAGTATGTCTCCTTTAAAACAAGGCAGTTTATCAAGGCAGTTGTTTTACTTAAAAAAACAAAAAACAAATATCTATTAAAATGAGTGTTCAAGGGCACTGGATTATTTCCTGCACTTTTGACATACTTGGCTGCGGTGGGACACATGCAAACACACACCTCCAGTTCACTCTGAGTCTGTGTGCTCAACACTCTGTTTCATCAAATGACAGTAATTACAATCATTTACAGCAATCCCTGCCCATCTGCCACAGACACACACATCTTTCACAGGGGAAAACAAAACCTCTCCTGGTTGCAGGGGAAGTCTATGCTCCCCCTGAAGGGCAGTCATGCATCAAATCATCAGAAAGATTTAACAAACCTAAAATTAGGGAGAACAGGAGAGCAAGTGAGATGACAGGGAGTCTGAATACAAGAATTCACGGAGTATTTCTGGAACTTCTCTGACCTGTCAGATTTCAAGCCAACGGCTCGGTGGTTCAAGGGCACTGCTTTCACTCTGTCTCACGCGCGTGCACACACGCACACACACGTACGTTCTCTCTCACACAAACGTATACTGGGCCCAAGATACATATAAGATGACACGCAGCCAACAAAAAACTGTAAATCCCTTTCCTATCACCCATTCAACCTTCCTCTCCACTGCGGCCCACACCTAGAACACGGCATGCAGAGCTGGTTTCATTTTCCTGAGCCAAGTGGTGAATAGAAAACGAATAAACCCTGACATACACACACTTACAAACATGCAGATGTACCCTGAAGGGAGTGAATTGTTGGGGAATAGGTTGCTATTTGGGATTGGAATCAATCCTGAAGGAACTAGAGCTCATTCCATATCTGATATCATTGGTCTGGAAGCCTGGCAGGATTCTCTCTTTTCCTTTATCCACCCCTCTCCTCTTCTCTTCTTTCTTCCCTTATTCACCCCTCTCTTCTCCCCTCCTTCCTTCCCTTCTCTCCTCTACTCTCTTCTTCCTTTCTGCTCACCTCTCTTCCCTTATACTTTCCTCCCCTCTCCTCTTCCCCCCCTCCCCTCCTCTCATCTCGATTTCTATCCTCTGCTCTCCTGTGTATGGCTCATAAAATATTCCTTCACTGAGTCACTCTCCATTGCCACAGCTTTCAAGCAGGAAGAAAGGGGCAGGGTGATGCGACGAGGACCCGACCGGGAAGCAGCGACCTCAGAGAGAGAGAGAGAGAGAGAGAGAGAGAGAGAGAGAGAGAGAGAGAGAGAGAGAGAGAGAGAGAGAAAGCCTGGAGCAAACATATGCAGGTCACTTTCACCCCATTAAATGAAGGTGTGAGATATGCTGGGCTCCTTCTCCTTCTCTCTTTCACTCTGTCTCTCTCTTCCATGTGGAAGTGGATATGAAGGCTTGGGAGACGTCCAGCGAGATGATTCCTCAGCTGCTTACATCACCCTTTCCTTCCCTTATACAATTCTTTGAATTTCCCTGTTGTGAAATTCAAGGGAGGGCCTCCGAACTTCCATATTGCCTAATAATAAGTAACCAGGAGAAGGGGTCAGCAGAACAGGCAGGAACCAGCGTCGCCATCCGCCACACACCTGCTGCCGTCACGGGCAGACACGGGAAGATGTACTGTTCCCTCTTCACCAACAGCTGTTGTTTAGGTATCTCTGTCAGATTCATCCGGCCGTGTGTGCAAAACGCCTTTGCTCAAGGAGCTCGGGTGCTCACGTGCTCACGTGACTTTGCCCGGGATGGACACCAGACTCCTATCAGATACGATGGTGCGTGTTCTGTAACGCTGCCCAGGTTCACTGCACACTGGACATTCGACGATAGCAAAAACAGTCTAATAGCTTTGTTTGTCACAAAGTGGGCAGACGTGCCTGCGCGCACACACACACACATACAGAAACTCACAGAAGAGAGAGTAAGAGACTAGCGATTGAGAAGGTGGGAGGAGATGTAGGGGGTGGGGTGAGTGAGGAAGAGGAGCAGGCAGTATCATTATCTCCATCCCAGCCCTCATCCGCACGTCAGCCACGCCGAGAAGAGGCAGCTGAACAAGACAGGACTGGGGCTTTGGGGCGTAAATGCATGTGTGCGTGCGTGCGTGTGTGAATGTGTGCGTGCGTGCCTCTGAACGCGCGCGCATGCGCAAGAGAAAGGAATCAACACTGACAACGTTATTCCCTAATTTAACTGCTGTCACCCTCCCTCGGTGCTGTCTCAGAACGTTAAACAGGACTATTTCGATCCACGTCCAAAATACCCACGTCCCCAGCCATCAGAGATGTAAATAGCCCCGGCGTCAGGGGAGCCGGGCCGGCATCTTACCCAGGAGACAGCTCCTCGTCAGCTTCCTCCGCACATGCCTCACAGCGAGGGCTTCGTGCATTTTCTAGCCTTTAGTCATAATGAGCCCCCATGGGGGGGTTTAGGAGGGGGGTGGGCCCTGCTTGTCTGTCAGGGGCCAATCATTCGGCCGGCCCAAGCCGGGCCATTAAAGCGCATTGATCAGAGGCAACCGATGGACGTGTCACCAAGGCCCCCGGCGGACAGGTAATAGTCCTAACCACCACGGGGCTTACGTCTTCCGTTGCAGCCCCTTCAATCACGCCGAAGTCCGTGAAACAGGAAGAGCGGAAGGGAGAGTACAGGCTCTGGCCAATAATTCATGCTAATAGGTACAATAGCAGTAGACAAATGGCAGTCTATTCACATTAGAGCCAGGTCAATGTGTTTGTGTGGGGGTGGGGGGGAGAGAGAGAAAGAGAGTCTCGCACACACACACACACACACACACACACACTCACACGTGTCCCATGTCAGCATTGAAAGGTTTTTTTTTTTCCAACTAATTACTGAATAATCAACCACTGCTTTAAAACTGTACTAACCTAAAGATTTATTGTGATTCATTAGCTATCTGTGGCTCTGCTAATTACTTGTGAAACAAAAATGGGATGTAAATTATGCAAATGAGCCCAGATGTAAATTATCTTATGCCCTAGTCAGAGGGGAATAGCTTTGAAGAAGAATGACATCTGGTCATTCGAACGCAAAAATTAACAAAAAAAAAAGTAATTAAAGTAAAAGTCAACTTTAAAATCTCTTTCAGACCATTTCTTCATTGTTATGATACTGACATTGATTGTGGAATTTTGTTCATACTGATTTACAAATTTGTGTGTATCACAAACACCTTTATCCATGGCCATATCTATAATAGGTCTACATGGTACTAAACACTCTATTGGCCTATGGCACTTTCCAGTACCACACACACAAACACACACTCACTGCTACCACCCTCTTACACTGATCTAGCACCAGCTTATGGTCACCGAGCGTTAACCTCCCTCACTATTAAAACCAGAAGCACGACTGACCTCTGATCAGTTTTCACGGGCAACTTAAAGCAGCACAATGCAGGGGCCACAGAGAGTGGCCCAGCTTTAAACAGTGTGCTGGATTTATGAGCTGGCCCAGGATTACGGCGGCCACCGCCTTGTCCAGGCCGCTGCACCTAACCATCCTCTTTAGGACAAGGGAGCAATTCATCGCTGTTTTCCCCAGCAGCGGGTACCGACAAGGGGCCCGAATCAAAGCAGCAATGGTCTGTAGGACGTAAGCTGGAGCATTGCAGACGTCAGGGGTCATCTACAGCACTGGATGCAGGGGAAACTGGTCTTAAGACCATAGAGCTAGATCCCTGTTCCACATTACAGCAACAAAAGACGTACGATAGTGAAGACTGTAACGACACAAGGCACACGTGCACGGGATACTCCTGTGCGCAGACTGGAATGTGGCAGGGTGCTCGGAGTTAGCAGGGACGCCGCATAGCTTCCTACTTAGACTCGCTTTCTTGACCTCCTCGAATGAGCTCTTACCAAAAACTCAGGAGCTCTGCTATAACAAGCCTTAGCCCAACGTAAACACGGGCGTCCTGACCCCGTCCCTTCAGCGCGGAGAGAGAAGAGCCCGGGGGTGAGGGCCATCTTCCGCCTTCAGCCTCTCGCTGCACGCTAAGCTGGTGAGAGAATTAGAAGCAGGGTAAACAAAGACATTGATGAGTCCCAGGGCTGAAGCTGATTAGGTTGGCTGAAGTAGTCCTCTAATGACTGTTAGCTCAGCGCTAATCCTCTCCAGCACAGCCATAACTCCCACGTTCAGCTTCAACCAGGTTTTTTCGGCGGATGGATAAAAGGGAAAGGAGTAATAATTGAATTACTGAATCCCAAATGATGTGAACCAGCGCGTGTGAACAGATCGTTCAAATGAACCCTCATGGCAGCGCTAGCGCGGGGGTCCTCACATAGCCAGAGGAGTCTTTTTCCACAAATACAAACTTACATACATACTTTTCAAACAGTGATGAAGTTCAACTTTGAATCGGTTCTTTGCATCGAACGCATATACATTCCATTTCTACAGGATCTTTTTTCCCGTTCACTAATTGTCTACTATAATCCCATCTCATTCCCAGGAATGATATCGCAGGGTGTCCGGTCACATCGCTCATCCTGTTAGGACACGTTGGCGTCTCGTAGTCCTGAAAAAACGCAGGATATCTGAGGATATCTGAGAAGCAGCCCAGACATTTGAAACAACTGATCTTTGACAAGCTCCTTAAAGCCCGGCCAGTATGTAAGAGGTACTGTGTTTCGCCCTCTAATGGTAATTAAATAATTTAAAAAACAAAACTCGGAGGCACCTCAGTTGTGCTTCCCACTTAAGGATCTCTGAAATAATTACGGAGAACACAGACAGCTGTAGTCCACAAAGTCACTTTCAGGAGATGAGAAGATGATAAGTAGGTTTTTTTCACCCTCTTTCTCGTTCCTTCAAAAGCGATCACCCGGGTGCAACTGGACAGTCTGTCTGCTGTCTGATCCACGAGACGAAGACTGTCTCAGTGGCCAGTACTGGCTGACATTGAGCAAGCGGGGGAGGGGCTTTTTGCTTTTATTTGGTGTCCTGCTCCTGTCATGACTGGCTGGCGCTGCAAATTACAGAGGCAGATGCCGGCGCTCCTGACATCTCGGCGACCAGGGAGGAGAGCCAGGGGCTCGCTCCCCAGAGGAAACGTCTGCCGCCAGGCTGCGACTAGCCAAGGGTTGCGAGTCGGAGGGTCAGTGGAGGGAGACGGAGCCGGCGGAGGCGATGGAAGACGTTGAGACAAAAATGAGCAGAGCTCCAGCAGGCCGCAATGAGCGCAGCGAGGAGGAGAGGCCATGGGGAGGAGAAGGAAGGCCGTCCAGAGGAGTAACGGAGGAGCGGCGTGGCGCATCCGTGCGGATCGATGGCTACAAACGCAGCGTTAACGAGCTGCTGATCCTGGAGGAGAGCGCGCTCCGCCCCGGCCAACGGGGGAACACACCCCGCCGCCCGGCCGCCATCGATCCGGGAGTTACTCACTCAGCCTCCCGTGTGCGCGCGCACACGTCCGCACAGCCGACACACGGAGCACTAAGAGAAAGCCATCGATCGACAGAGTGAGGTGGCCAGGACGCTGGGTAGGAGGTAGGGGATGTGCCTGTTTGTGTTTTGCGCTTGTTGAAGGAGCGCGCGAGAGGGGTATGTGTGCTCTTCTCAGAGAAACACCGTCTTCTCTTGATGGTTTCAGATTTTTGTGTCGAGAATCTATAGCTCCGTTCGCAAGACTAGAATTAGACTAGAACGGGAGAAATTTCTGCTCCTCGGGACTTCTAACACAGTAAAAAGAACATCCAGGGTGGGCGAGATCAGAAGGTTTGAACGATCAGCCCCAGTGTAACCGTCTAGGAACCGTCACCTCCAGCCCAGAGGGCGCTTTCCTGCTACTGTCAGCTGCCATCTGTGGACTCAGGGCCTTGGGTCAACATGGTAGAAGGAGCAAGCACACCACGTGCCCATGCAGGATGGCAGAACTGGGCCCGAGGTCCGACCTCTGATGCACAGCAGTCCTGTTGATACCTGTGGAAGTCTTCCCCACCCACCAGCGTCATCATCATCGTTTAGCAGATGGAATCAGGTGGCGAGGGATCCACACAACTGCTGCTGTTTAGAGGCGCATGCAGACCTTCTGCGGAGCCAAGACAGTACCGTCCCCCACCCCACCCAAGCTAACGCTACACACGCGCCACGACTATAAATCACCATTAAGGAGTTAGCCGAGATGCCCGGGCCAGATCTGTAGTTCCACAGAGGAACATCGCTCTCACTAACAGCCCGTTCTCGGAGTTAGAGGCTCCCCCAAAAAAACTCCATAATCAAAGCAACACCTGTGATGCCAGGAGACAGAAGGGCATCCAGGTGCAAAGCGGCGCATGAGGATTTATTGGGAAGTCTGTACATGAGGTGCTTTGAGAAGCAGGAGAACGAGGGAGAGAAAGAATGAGGGGAGGACACAGTGGGTGAAGATACGAGCCCGGGCTGACCATAGAGAGCGGCTGTCGCACACAGATCTGGCCACAGTTAATTGCTTTGGCAAACTGTAGTCAGAACAGTCACGGCAATAAAGCATCATGGAATTGAATTAGATGAGAGGTTGAAAACGTGAGGAACACGTGGCATTGTGCTGGTTAAAGCTGTGGATGGCACATTGGCCACCACACACGAGGTCACACACACACACACACACACACACACACACAGTCGTGTGAGGACAGGGCTGTCAGATGCAGCAGAACACTGGCTTCACTGTGGACTTCTGAGACAAGGAGCCTACTGTTACCATCAGTGCAGTGCACGCATGCGCGCACACACAGAGTAATCTATTAGTATTAATTTACGAGAAGCATCAGTTATTAGCCCTGGTAAGAACCATGAATTTGAAACGATTCCTCCTGATATGCATCCCAGTACACAAACACACAGCTACACTGTGACTTCAGTGACCTTTATGACATCATCACATTGTGGCCCTTTCCCTCCTGGAATGACCTCCTAAGGGTACAGCCCATCTCTACCTCCTACCCATTCTTTCATGCGCTTCAAGAGAGCTCATTCACTTTCACTTTTCTTGTCTTCTCTCACTCTCTCTACCCTCTCTCCCATCCTTACTCACGTAGCCTTAGTTAATGGGGCACTGGCCCTACCCCTTTGCATTTTGTCTTGTGTCGCTGCACAGGACACACACACCCACACACACACATACACACACACACACACACACACACACCTCGCACTAATGAAAATCCTGCGGCGCATCCCTGGTGCCAGTTTTCAAGGGGTCTCCAGCTCATTGGGTCAGAATAAATCTGAGTCGAAACGGGTGTGTGTGAGTGGTGTGTACGTGTGTGTGTGAGAGACAGAGAGTGTGCAGTGTGCTGGGAGTGAATACGCCCACTGTCTGAAACTCAGTTTTGAACAATCGCCGAAACAGCAACGTCCCTCCCAGGAGACAAGCCTGTCCCCTGCCTCCTGCTGATGGCACCATGCATGACTTCATCTGCTTAATCACACGGAAAAGACTTGTGCCTTACTTCCCAATTAAGCACAGGCACGTGTGCTCACACACAAACACACACACACACACACACACACACACACACACACACACACAGAGTCTTGTTTTACTATCCTTGAAGGGATCTTCTATTGACTACTAATGATTACTGTAGCTACCAGGCAGTCCCCACAAGATCAAAAATGTCAGTTGTTCCTATCCATGTGGGGATAACACGCATGCATGCATACTCGACACAAACACACCACACACTTTGTTTTTCCATGTGTCAAAAAACATTTGCAGTTTGGCCGCGAAGAAAGAGAAAGCTAAGGAAAGGTGAGCCGTCACGCGGCCGGCACACGGCGCGCTCTCGTCGGCCCCTCTCTTCCGCGTGTAGTCCAGAGGGTCTTTAATCTTCACTCCTCTCCAGCAGGAAGCGTCGCTGGCTCTGAACTTAATACCCAGGCTCATATTCCCCTCACATACCGAACAGATACGAGTATCAGTGCAACAAAAGCTAACGTGGAACATTTCACATGTCCGGTTGTGCTTAAATAAAATGAACACTGTATAAAAATTCATTCATATATTTGGTTACTGCTATTTTTAGTGCTGGATCACTGTCCGGTTTTCCAAAGAACACTGGTAAATGAAAAGCAAGTATTAGAAGTTGTAGCGAATGTTTTTGATCAAGGATGTGGAAGTTGTTGAAGTAGCGACTCCTAGCAGGAGCGTAGCTACAGTGGACAAGCACCGCGCACAGTGGAGAGTTCGCCTTCGAGTCAAGAGCTCGACCTCCCACACAATACACAAGTAATGAACTCATCTGAACCTCACCACCCTGCATGTCAACCTACACCCACCACACCGAGCTCCCCCACCCTGCTTCTGGCTCTGTGTGTGGGGGAGGGGAGTGTTTGGACACGCTAGAGGTCAGGTGTCGCACGGAGTTGTCTTCTCATGTCGAGTGTGCAGACACGCACTAACGCACGCACATCCACACATCACCACATACACACACACACACACACACACATGCACGCGTGCAGATGCGGCGAGGTCTTCAGAAGTGAGGAAAAGACCACAGGAAGAAGAGCCTTGATTATTTTTGCCTCAGTATATTCATGATGCAAATACGCAGCACAGGCCAAAGGTTGCGAAGCAATGATCACTTTGCAGAAATGCACATGAAAATGCAGTCCTTTCAAGAGATGACGCGCAGCAATATGTTTATTATCACATAAAATTCTTCTTCTTCTTTTTTTTACTGTTACATTCACTATTTAGTAGTCTACATTCACCCAAAAGCGTCTTCTTTAGTTTGAATGGCAGCTGCTGGTATGGTATTACAAGGTATGGTATTTACTGGTTGGATAGCTAGATTCCTCCCTCAGGACACTGACTGGTGAGAGGTGTGTTAACTGTGGAGACCAGACCTTGTAGTACACCTTCCCGTTCTTCCATGTCTAAATAGCAGCTGAATGCAATGCTGGTGCTCCGATTAACTTGCCAGAATGTACGACCCATCTCTCCTTCACACGGACGAGCTCGAATGGCAGACGAACTCTTCGAGTGCCATCGCTGTCTATGGGAAACAGGCTGTTCGGAGTATGTCAGTACCTCCGTCTAATCTGCAGCAGCTGTGAGGAGCCGTCTTGTCTGTACGGGCCAAGATTCTTGCAAAACAATTTCAACACCTAGTGGAATCTTTACCACGACGAACCGCTGCCGTTCTGAAAGCCAAAGGAACGCCAGTGCACACTACTAGGTGTGTTTCTGCAGGTATGGTCAGGCATGAGTGTGTGTGTGTGTGTGTGTGTGTGTGTGTGCACCTTCCATGAAGCCTTTGGGAAGACAGAACAAAGCCAGATGTGCTTCTGCCCCAATTAAGCGAAGCATAAGTCAACAGAGCTTTTGGCTCAGGGATGGAGGTAAAGATTGAGCGTGAACTCAGCCCAGGCCCTCCGGCGTGTGAGACCTTGCCCACCTGCCGCACACCCTGGTGCCTGAGTGGCTCCTCCAGGGCTTCATACAGGAACTGCTCACCTGGACGTCCTGAGCGTCTCCCTAAGTGGCGGGTTTCCTTTCTAAAGCTTATGTTAATTATGGGCCCTACATGTCACTGGCCCTTATTATAAAGAAGAAGAGACTCAGATTAATGCAATGAGGTAAGAAGCTGATTGATTTAACCCCTGCTCACATTCTACGCTTGCTGCCATTATAAGAAGGAGAGAGAGACAGATAGACAGAGAGAGACAGACAAAGAAAGTGAGAGACAAAGATGGATAGACATAGAGAAAGAGAGAAAGTCCCTTTTCAGATGAGGAACTAGAAATATTGCAGGGTCCAGTAGAAACATACAAATCATAGAATAGCGGGATGGAATACTGAGATGTGATGTAGGGGGTTCTTCCTTGCCACTCTCAACCCTTGGTTTGCTCACTGGGGGCTTGGAGTCAAAAGCCCTGTGTAAATAAATCTGACTTCACTTGACATGATGTCATAGAATATGCTTTGATTTATATTGTCATTAATAACTGTTTTTCTTTTTTTTTAGTTTCAGCTTTGCATCTGGATGTCACCTACAACAATGTGTTGGCAAAGTCACTTTCATGACATTATAAAGATTCTGTATGATCAACTGGAAAGCAGCAGAACAAAATATAATACAGCTACATGGAACACTGCTGGGAATTTTACTGGAGCTTTTTCCAGGAAACCGGCAGATCAACTTTCCCAACTCACATTCCCACAAAACCAAAGAAGACTTTCGCAACGTTTATAGGCACATCTGCCCGTGTGAAGGGAGCAACACAATGTCTTGATGCTTTCAACTGGAACCCTAATCTTGACTTCCAATTAACTGCAAGCAGAGATTCCCATTGTCCCGGGATCGGGCCCTGAATGAGCAGTCTGCGCTGACAACGATTATGAAGCTAAGCAGTGTCTGTACTGGCCATGAAAGTGTCTCTTTCTCTCTCCTGATTGGTGACCTTAATTAGGTTTTGGGCCCCTTCTTTTCTGGGACTTCCATAAGCAGTGGGTAAAAGACGCAGGGCCTGGGGGTATGGGGTGGTGTGGGGCGTTGCTAGACAAACGAGAGAAAAGAAAGTGCAGACAGTGTTCGAACACAATGCGTAACCCACTTTCGGAGTCAACAATAATGCAATAATGGGTAGCCTGGGGAGAGAACACAATGAGCAGGGGGTGTGGTGAAGGAAGAGACAGAATGACTAAAGAAGACAAGCTCCCTCCGTCGCCTCCTCTTCTATTTACTTCTCTTCCTCTCCTCCCCGTTCTCCTCTTCTCCTCTTCCTCCCTTTCATTTACATTTACGGCATTTAGCAGACGCTAAATCCAGAGCGACGTACAAAAGTGCTTTGTCATTTACTCATAGAATATATCCTAGTACAGTACAGTAGGGTGGAGTCCAACATGCCAATGAACTAGAATACTGTAGGATACAGGAATCAGTGCTGATACCTAGAAGTACAAAATACATAAGGTCTGTCTTGAACAATGATAAGTGCTAAAAACAATAAGTGCTAGAGTTTGTTAAGCAACATAATCAAAACCCTACAATAAGTAGTAAATTAGTTACACAATATGGGAGCAGTGTCAGTTATCCTTTAAATATTCTGCAAATAGATGGGTCTTCAGTCTGCGTTTGCTGTCCGGACAGCAAGTGGAAGTTCATTCCACCATCTTAGAGCCAGGACAAAATATTCTCGATGCTTGTCGTCCATGAGACCTGAAGCAAGTTATTTCAAGCCCAGCCTTACTTGAGGTTCGAAGTACTCGAGGTACGGATCGGGCTTTGACCACTGACCTCATGTATGAACGGGCTGGTCCATTTTTGGTTTTGTAGGCAAGCATCAAGGTTTTAGATCTGATGCGTGCAGCTACTGGGAGCCAATGAAGGGAGCGCAGCAGTGGAGTAACGTGTGAACTTCAGAAGATTGAAGACCAGTCGTGCTGCTGCATTCTGGACAAGTTGTAGAGGTTTGATGGCTTTTAGAGTAAGACCAGCAAGGAGCGAATTGCAGTAGTTTAGCTTTGAGATCACAAAGCACCTGGGACTGCACAAGCACCTGGGTAGCTTCCTGCGAGAGAAAGGGTTGAATCCTTCGTATGTTACAAAGGGGAAATCTGCAAGACCGGGTTAGATTAGAAACATGATTTGAGACCGACAACTGGTTGTCCAAAGTTATGCCCAGGCTACGGGCAGCTTCAGCTGGTGATAGCAGGAAGTTCTCGAAAGATTCCATTTCTTTGCCCTCTCTCACCTTGCCTAATGTGCCATTTCCTCTCTTCTCTCCTCCCACTCCTCTCTCCTCTCCTCTCCTCTGCCTGGCTCCCTCCCTCCCCAATGATCATCTCCCCTCCCGCCCGCCGGGCATCTGGCTCCAACAGCTTCTGGAGAAAGCCGTTGCGAAGGAGCTTTGATTTTTGTTTTATGTTGGGTTTTTTTTACACAATGTAAAAATAATGGCAAAAAGAAGAAAGACGGACATAAAGAAGGAAAGAACGAAAGAAAGAAAGAAACCCAAGTAGGAGGACTTGCGAGCTTAAATGGGAGCGAGGCACTCCCCTCCCACCCTGTCTTCTCCCCTTTCTTCTGCTGGTGCTCTGTCCTCCTCCACTACCACCTCCTCTTCTCTCCAACACAGACATCACGGCCGCGTCAAGCCTACACAAACAGGCTGAATCTCTCCATCTGCCTGCCGTGCCGGCTCATGCAAAGCCATTTTGAAAGGAAGGGAAGCCACCCTTGACCTTTACCCTGACGCCTAAGGAGTCTTCATCACGCTACGTGCAATCAATCTACACAGTGCTGTAATTAAGAGAAACAGGCCGTCAGCGCGGCGCTCCCTGGTAACGGCACACTGTCACTCTGTGCCTCGGCTAAGCTCATATGATCCTGGATACCATCTAAGAAAAGGTCATCGTGCTCAGTACAGCAGCCCGAGGCACCAAATTGCTTTGAATTACATTCTTTATTTTTTCATTTTAGGCTCAAAGAGATGCCCTTTTTGGTGGGATTTTTGGTGATAGCTCAAGCTGACACAATATAGCAGTAGGGTTATTATGCCACCGTGGTTGCATATAGGCGTCACTACCCTCGCTCCCAAGATACCATCTCATGCAGACTCTGGGCATAATGCCATTTTTTACATGCCGATCTGCATCTCAGCAAAGGCTAGCAACACACTTCGATCAAGACAGAGAAGGTCAGCAGGTCACTGGACGCGCAAGAGTGGGCGGTTAAGGCTAGGGGCCACTCACTGAGCCTCTCCAGCGACTCTCTGTCATGGTTTTGTGAGCCGACATGGAGATTAGGGGAAGAAAAGGACAGAAGGGAAAACAAGCATCTTAGAACGATTTCGGAGCAGCTTGGAGGAGTTGGAATCGATGCCTTCTCCTTTCATTGTCTTGGTCTCTCAGTGCAAGAGCAGCAGTCGCTCCAGCTAGGCTGAAGCTAATCTTGGCAGCGCTGTTTGGATCCACACATCGATCATATTGCTCGACTTAAAACAGACTTCACAAAGCAAAAAGGCATGAACGCTAGATGTCGATCGCGTATCCATGTAAGGAAGTGATTCCTATACATCAACTATAAGGTGTTTGTGATAAACCAAGGGGAATAAAATTACAAGATCAATGTGCTCTAATCCAGCAGGGCTGTAATGGTTAAAAAAAAGGATGGCTTAGGATAGGCACGGTGGCCATGTGCCCACAAGGGACTAAGCGGCATTCCAGAGAGGAGCTGGGTCTGTGCCATCCTCCTGGCTGCCCGACGGTGGCCATTTGTGGTGGAGTCGTCTGCAGCTGTTCCCCCGAGTGCCGAGATACTGGCATACCTAGCAGTGTCACCCTGGCCACAAACAGAGGGATATAAATCAATTCCCAAATGCCAGGCCAACCTGAATCCATACTAGACTGGCGCCGAGATTCTTGTTTTGGGTGGCAGATTGGGGGGGGGTTCCTACACCAAAATTCTACCATGCAAGTGGGCATGCGTTTGATATTCACATCATCGACAGGATGCTCATCACCTGAGTCCTTTGGCAGCACTAAACAGCATGGCCGTGATTAGCATGCAGCTCTAGAGCTGAACCAGACACCGCTGAAGAGAGCGTAAGTTGATTTGCAATAAAGAAGTGAACGTGCACTCTCATGGGGCACCTTCCCCTCTCCTCCTCTCCCTCCAGAGTTATGGTCCCCTTGTCTTCTCCCCACATCTCTTTCATGGAACTTTCACTTTAACCGCATATTTAGAGCACTTATGCTTTTCGCCGGTGACCTTTCTTCAGGACTTCCGCCTCACATCTTAACAACCGCCAACTGCGGACTTTATTGGAGGAGACGGAATCGAGGGGAGGGTCTGGAATGTGCAGCCCTGGGGCCGACACCTCCGAGTTATTGCGTTTCCACACGGCACAAAGCTCCAAACATCGTCATGAGCTCCTATCATTCCTGATCATTCACAGCGGGATCCCACTTTGACCTTTTGACTGGCAGTTGCTATGATCACAGGGGAAAAAAACCTTCTCATTTCCCCCTTTTTGTTGTTTCTAGATGCTTAAGAAGCTCCTTTGCAGTAAATAGATCTGTTGGGTGTATACATACATGCAGTGCATGATCTGTGCAGTACTTGTACAGGGCAGTTCATAAGTACTTGGACAATGACACATGTTCTCCTCTGTGCCCTGTATCCAGCACAGTCATTTTAAGTGAAACATGAGTTTGTGATTTTGGAATGTTTGTGCTCAAGCTGACATTCTGTACACGTTAAAATGTCTAATGCCAGCTTTAATGTGTGGGTATTTATACACATACAAACATACTAAACTCTTATAGAAATCACATCTATTTTTTGTCTCCACCATCTGTGTGGCATTTTATGATTAGTTAATTCATAAAAGAGCTCAACTATAGGTCTCGTGTAGATTCTAGAGCTTCTGGATACAACATTTGCATCAGGAATCAGTTGCTATTGTTTCCTAACATATGAACCAAGAATGTTGGTACCGTATGATCCCAAGGAGCAGAACACGTGAGCCTAAAATCTAGACCTTGGCCAGAGAGCCCAAACATTATGTGCTGGCTACGTGGATAACACCATGTCTTTGACTACACTGCAGTGCTGGTGGTAACTTGGACTCCGAAATCTTTTCTAGGTCTAAGGAACTTGTTCTGGAAACAACTAGAAACTGTCAAAAGAGCAAAAAAGCCTGGCCCTCTCCTTCCAACAGTAACATGGACATTATAGAAACATTATAGAAACCATGGACTTTCAGAATCAAAAATGTCATGTTCTTGTCTGGTCAAGTCAGTCACTGAACTTGAACCCCACTGTCATTATTTCACTCACTAATGACAAGTCTGAAGGCAGTACACCCTTAAAACCATCAGAACCTGAAGACGGCTGCATTAGTTGCCTAGCAGGGCACGACCAGGGACCATTGCCGCTGCCTGCAGAGGTCCACGGGTCACATGCCTTCAGACAGTCACTGGCTGGAAATAATTTGCAAACGACTACTAACACAACAATTTTCTTCTAAACTGTTACTTTGTTACTTTGGCCAGTCATGGTCCCCTGAAATGGTGGAAGTGGTAATAAAAATGGATGTTATTCCTATGTGGTTCAGCCAATATAGATGTAAATGTGCTCAAGTTCAAGCCGACATCCTGTACTTTTAACCTCGCTGCTATTTCTCATCCCAGCCCTCTCCTTCTCTTCTGGCTCACGTTGCATGGGTTGCCATGGTGATGCTGCAGCTCTTCCGGTGAGAGGTGGGCCCGTGTTTTGTGTGCGTGCGTGTGTTCGCCGAGAACTTTTAGCCCAGCTCAGTATATCTGTCACAACTGCTGCCAAAGCTGGTGTCAGAGCAGAAGCCTGCCGCCGCCACTTACAGACGAGGCCTTTTTTAAAAATAATAATCTGAAGCGCTCAGCAGGCTCTGTCAGCTCTTTGGTACTTGCACAGATGTGTCATTTCGAAGTAATTACTGACGGCTGCCGGAAACTTCCGTCGGACGACGGAACCTGTGCCGAGCTGGTGGGAGAGGCGCCATCTGCTGGCGGAGGACTGTCGTCCAGCCCGCGAGCGACCCGGCGATGGTGGGGAGAGGTTAGTGCCAGTGTTCCCACGTGTGGGGCGTGCTGAGAATATCAGCACAGAGCCATCTGTGGAGTAGCAGCTCACCGGCATCGGGGGAGCCGCCACCCTCTCGTTGGCACCTGGAAGGGAAGGCTGATTGCTCGGGCGTGCCATTCCCTGGAGAACGCACCGGTGCCGGAGCACTCCGCGGAATGCCAGGTTTCGACGTGCATAGCGCGGTGATAGAGGACACTAGAGCAATCACCTCTAATGAATGTATACACACTAAACTACAGAGCGCCAGGTGACAATGCCCTGCCCCCTCAAGAAACCACACACACACACACACACACACACACACACACACACACACACACACACACACACTGCAGACGTACATACAAAAACACATGGTTCCTTCACTGTGTCCCTATTGCAGTGGGTAGTCAAAATGACACTCCTGCCAAGCCCCAGCAGCCAGACCGATATTTTGCTTCTGCCGGACTGGTGTGTGGACACAAGTGGTAGCAGGAAGCTTACCGAGCAGCACGACACTGACACACACTCACCGGGGACGTCACCATGACAAACAGCTAGCTGGGAGTGTGTGCGTGTCTGAATCCCTGCCCTCGGCCGCCCTCGTTGGTGTTATCGCCATTGCCGCCCTGCTCGCCCGCCCCGCCCCCCTGGCTCCCACCCGTGTTTGTATACCGGCCACGGAGGAATTTCACTGACACGGAGTAGGATACCAGTGCAGTAACCCTCCCTCCTCCCACTTTCCCCCAAGGCACCACACCAATCAGCTCAGCTCCCTCTAAGCAAATGGACTACTGCTGCTCAGGCAACCCTGAGACAACCCTGCATGTGATAAGAAGAAATCATTTTTGGCCAAAAAAAAAAAAAAAAAAAGTGAAGGGAGGTAGTGTTGTGGGGGGGGGGGGGGGGGGTTGTTCAGCAATTCGCAGCAGTCTCACAAAGGAAACTCCAGCTCAATGAATGTGACTCATTCCACCATGTCCATCCGGAGAAAGAAAAGGGGAGGAAAGGATGAAAGACGAAGAGAAAGATAGAGAGAGAAAGAGAGAGAGAGAGCATGGTGGAGTAAGAATAAGAACAAGAGAGTGCAAGAGAAGGAAAACAGGAAAGCCATCAAGAAAGTCCAATTTAAGCCAGAGCAGATGCAGGCTGTGATGATTAACTTGCAACGCAAGAAGACCATTTGCACAGGACAGCTTTTCCCATAAATATATATGACATTGTTAAGCTCCGTCACGACCTAATGTCTTCTGCTTGTTCAATGGGCTGGCAATCAGCTCCTTAATGCCGGGCCTAATGTGGAAATGATGTCAGATAAATGTGCTTCTCCTTCTGGAAGTGTGAGATCCTGAAGTGCATGACCGTGTCACCGCTGAAAGCAAGACCGCCAGTGCCTACCTGGCCAAAAAGCAATGGCACAATTTAAAGCCATTTCCTCCGTTCCCTCCATTAGAGAGTAAAAGCCCATTGTGTGATTTCAGTAATGTAAATGTCAGATGGAGACAAGGGGGGAGAGAGAGAGAGAGAGAGAGAGAGAGAGAGAGCCCAGGAGTTGTAATGGAATGTGTGAATGTGTCTCTGAGCAGAAGGGTGGTGAGGGTGGCCACCGGCTGCCCTGCTCGGGGCTCTGGCGCATTAGCTGCATGGCAGCTAGCGTGCCTCCTCTCCTGAGAGGCTCTGGGACAGTCACAGTGTTTTCAGGGTGATGGAAACCCAGCAGAGGCCCCTTTGCACACAGTGTGCCAGCTCTTCTTGTCCTTGAACACAGTTCCAGTACACCTTCACACACTGGCCACTGATCACCTCAGTGAGAGGCGTCCATTCTACTCTATCTTGCATACAGTTCTAATCAATGGTACATACACACACCAGTTATATATAATAATAATAATAATAATAATAATATATAATAATAATATATAATAATAAAACATCAGCAGCAGCAGTGCAAGGCTTATGTGTGTGTGTGTACGTGCATGTGTGTGTGTGTTTGTAAATAAAATGCACACTGACACCATGTCAGAGCAGAATGATGTGAGGCTAGACTCGGGGGTAAATTACTGTCACACACCTGCACACACTGGGACATACCACACACTCTCAGAACAGAATGATGTTAGGCTGGTCACACACACACACAGACACACACACACACACACACACACACACACACTCATAACCTATCAATATGTCATCAGCCTGTGTGTGTGTGGGGGGGGGGGGGGGGGTAGATTTGTGTGTTAGTACAAAAGGAAGTGGTGACCATACCTTCAAGATTACACAACAGTACGTACCCTTACTGTTCAATGCTGTCATGATTTTCCATATAAAATTTCCGTTCAGAATAAGCAATAGTTGTATATCTGGGTAAAATTCCACATGACGTGAAGAGAAAGATAAGCCGCATTACCCCACCTTTTCCATTACCTCTACAGAGCGTCAACAATAAAAAGAATGATCTCAAAGGCGGTTTTGGCTGTATGGTCTAACTGCGTTTAAAGTAATCGTCAAAAACAACCGTTTCACAATTAAACCTAGACAATTTTCTTTTCCCATGCTAGAGGCGTAGTTTTTCGTCCTAGGGAATATCGTTTTGCTCCTGGTAATGCTTGATGAAGTCTGAATGTCACCGAGGGCGCAGATTCATTTGATGAATCCTGCCTTCCTGTGTCGACATTGATACAGGAGCGCGCAAAGGGCCCTATCAAAAACCACAACACGTCTCCGCAAGCAGCGCCACACCGAGCCCCGGAATCCGTATTAGACGTCGCGAAAGTAACGTGAATGGACCCAGAAGAGATTCATTTCGACATGAAATAACTTGACAGTGAGACGCTGGCTGAGGCACAAAGCAATTAAAGTGGGCGCGCGGAGTGAAATGTTTTAAACGCGCGATCTTCATCGTATTTGAACTGTGAGCGTGTATGAAATGAGCGGCGAGGACATTATATAAGGTGCTGTTGGAGCAGCCACGGACAGTCCCTTTGTGAGCCCTCTAACGTCGTGCTGATTAGTGCAGCCTCTCGATTAAGCTCCACAGGATCCAAATGACACTGCAGAACTGATGACGGCAGCAATTGGTACTCAGGTCGAGGGTCATTTCGGGAAAATTTTTAGCTGATCGACAAATTTTAATGTTAATTCCGATCATTTTTAACCGACTTATGCGTGACTTATCTCTCCGGAACTCGACATATAAACAACAAAAGATTTTTGCTGTCAACGCGCAGTGACTAGCATAATCAAATAAGATAACTGTGAGAGTGCTGTACGTGTTTAACAATCAAATGTGTTTAAATCAATTTGTCGCGATTCAAATAATAAGCTGCAGGCACTAGCCATTTGCAGCCCAGCGCTCTCAGCTCTAACGTAGCTGCAATAGGCTTCGCTTGGGCTGCTAGGAGTTTGTGTCTGTGCAGTAATTACACCGATTAAATGATGGAATGATTTTAAAAATCGCGGGATGCTTCGATTCCCAAATCCCAGTCTAAAGGAGTTGCAAAGTCGAAACTTATAGCGTTACAAGGTCCAAGCTAGTTTTACGAAACAAAGTTAGAAACGTACAATTCACGAAAAAGAGAGAGAGAGAGAGAGAGAGAGAGAGAGAGAGAGAGAGAGACGCAGTACAGAAAAGTGATCATGAGCATTCCCAGTTCAGAACGTGTATTGTAAGACGCGCACACAGTAAAGTTAGTAAGCAGCTGTTGAACGGCCATTATATATATATAAATGACGAGCAATACAATTAACGCGGATTGCCAGGCATGGACTTCGAATTTGGAGCAAATATCACCACCATAAGCGAATTAAAATGTAACAGTATGTAGAGACGCGGGAATAATATCCATATCGGCAATGCAAAATTCCGCTTTATGTTTTTTTCAATAATCTATTTTCCAAATTAAAGTCATCTCTATCGGAGGACAAAAAATGAGTGAATAATATCTCAACCATCACCATCACCATTATCGTCACATCGGCATCTCAGGATAAGCACTGTATGAACAGAATAAAGCAGCCTGTAATATATTAATCAAAGAACAAATCTACATAAAGAACCAAATTTTTAAGTGACCCGAAATTAACCGCTTAGTCGTAATTAAAATGTTCTGTTGTGTCAACGTTGTCCCATGAGGACATAATGATTAAAAACACATACGTACTTCTGTCTGCGTGAGCGGCTGCGGATTCAGTTGTGGGCTGACAGATGTTGAACTACTCCTGCACTGTTTACTTAAATACCACGCTTTCCGAAACTTGTGTAAACTTTAAGTGTTAATATACAACAGTACACATCAAGTAGTGTTATTTAGATCACTGAATTCCCAAGACAACAATTTTTGTTAACTGTAATAAAAGGTTCATAGTTCGGGCGCCCACATATGAGCTGACGCAAGGAAACCTTTCGCATACCGCACGCTTCCAAAACGCGCAGTTCTGCGGACGAAGGCAAACTGAAATCTTACCTGTTGGCCCTTCAAGGCTTTCACCACAAACTCCGACGACAAGAATAAGTAGAAAAGTCAGCGGATTCATTGTCGCCACGTTATTCCAGTTCGTCTCAGCAGCTGAAATCTTTGCAGTGACTTCGGCAGGACCGCGACACGAAGTTGAGCGCTCGCGCCCATTGATCGCCGATATCCCGGTGAAGCGGTATCGAGTTAGCACGAGACACGCAGTAGCAACCCGAGCCGCTCCAGCTGACGTCAGGCAAACAATTCAAAATGAGCTTTTCTCCCTCCTCTGCTCTGCTTTTTCCTCCCGCAAAACACGCTCTGAGGAACGACGAGTCTTTAGCGCCTCCCCGTGGAAACTAATCATAAACATGATAGATTAAGCGATATCCTTTTTTTTTGCCTGAGGAAAACACTGGACAACTGTATTTGCATGTCGGCATAACGAGGAGGTTTAAGAACCTGCTAAAGTGGGGCACATTCATATCAGCACTTTGTGCTAATGAAGGAAATGATGTAGGGGATTCTTTGCCCTTACTAATGGAACCAGAGACGGTTTATTTCCCAGGAGAAAGGGATCAGACTGCAGGAAGTTGGAAGCTGGACAAAAAAAGCTGGATTTACTCGATCTGTCATACTGAATAAACACCCGGGGGGGGCGCATCTTGACATTCCTGACAGTCTGCACGTCCTACGGATAGATGGCATCCACGCGACAATAAGAGGCTGAAATTACTGACTCTGAGAATCGTAATAGGAAACTGCAGCAATAGTGATTTGAGTGTTCAGGTTTGCTTTTGAGTAGCTGTCCAGTCTCATGCTATTTTTCTAGTGAAAAACGCAACTGAAGGTATTACCCCTGCCAAATAAGCTCCTTACAGAAACAGGGCCATGGAACTCCTGACTGGGCAGAAACCCAGTCAGGGTAAGGAATCTGTCACTTGCAGTCACGCTCAACAGCTATGTGAGGGGCCTGACAGCAAGGATGCTACAGCAAGATATGCACATTCACCCACATTTTTGCAGAAGTCTCAGAATAAGTATACTTCTCCAGGTCCTTTTTGTGCAGATGACTGCACAATTAGGCAAAGTACTAATATCAGCACGCAAGTAAGAGTCTTTGTCTTTGGTCTATGACAGTTATGGATGAATCTTTGGCTTTATCTTGTCTTATTTCTTTGCAAACCTACACCACATCTACCCATAATTTACATTTACATTTACATTTATGGCATTTAGCAGACGATCTTATCCAGAGCGATTTACAAAAGTGCTTTGTCATTTACTCATAGAATATATCCAAGTACAGTATAGTAGGTTATAATTAAACATCCCAATGAAGTAGAATACTGTAGAATACAGGGATGAATGCTGATACCTAGAAGTGCAAAATACATAAGGTCTGTCTTAAATAATGAGAAGTGCTATAAACAATAAGTGCTAGAGTTTGTTAAAAAGCATAAATAATGCTCTACAATAAGTACTAAATTAGTCAGTCAATAAGGGAGCAGTGTCAGTTGTCCTTTAAATATTCTGCAAATAGATGGGTCTTCAGTCTGCATTTGAAGACTGCAAGGGACTCTGCTGTCCAGACAGCAAACGGGAGTTCATTCCACCATCTTGGAGCCAGGACAGAAAATAGTCTCGATGCTTGTCGTCCATGAGACCTGAAGCAAGTTATTTCAAGCCGAGGCGTACTTGAGGTTCGAAGTACTCGAGGTACAGATCGTGCTTTGACCATTGACCTCATGTATGAAGGGGCTGGTCCATTTTTGGATTTGTAGGCAAGCATCAAGGTTTTAAATCTGATGCGTGCAGCTACAGGGAGCCAGTGAAGGGAGCGCAGCAGTGGAGTAACGTGTGAACTTCGGAAGATTGAAGACCAGTCGTGCTGCTGCATTCTGGACAAGTTGTAGAGGTTTGATGGCTTTTAGAGGAAGACCAGCAAGGAGCGAATTGCAGTAGTTTAGCTCTGAGATCACAAGAGACTGCACAAGCACCTGGGTAGCTTCCTGCGAAAGAAAGGGTCGAATCCTTCGTATGTTACAAAGGAGGAATCTGCAAGACCAGGTTAGATTAGAAACATGAGTTGAGAATGACAACTGGTTGTCTAAAGTTACGCCCAGGCTATGGGCAGCTTTGGATGGTGATACCAGGGAGTTCTCAAAGGAAATAGTGAGGTCATGGTAAGGGTTGGGGTACCTGGAATGAACAGAAGCTCAGTTTTGCTAGGGTTGAGCTTCAACTGGTGGGCTGTCATCCATGACGCAATGTCAGTCAAGCATGCTGAGATACATCTGGAGACCTGCGTGTCAGAGGGTAAAAAAGAAAGAAATAATTCAGTGTCATCAGCATAGCAGTGGTAGGAGAACCCATGAGAAGATATTACATCACCAAGAGAACGAGTATACAAAAAGAAGAGAAGGAGGCCCAATACTGAGCCTTGTGGAACACCAGTGGAGAGTCTACACGGTTTGGATGTGAATCCTCTCCATGTCACCTGATAGGACCGTCCATCCAGATAGGACTGAAATCATCTCCAAGCAGAGCCAGTCACACCAAGCCTGGAAAGAACAGAGAGAAGAATGTTGTGGTTCACTGTGTCAAAGGCTGCTGAAAGGTCTAGAAGAATCAAAACAGATGACTGTTTGGCAGCTTTAGTGGCATGAAGTTTCTCAGTCACCGCTATGAGGGCCATTTCTGTAGAATGTGGAACCTGACAATGAAACTGTCTCATGTCGAAGACGCTCTCTTATACCAACAAAGTGATGACAATGACACAGTCTGAAGAATTACTAATGATTTCCCTGGTTTACACGTTTGCCATTGTTTGGAAACCACAAAGTCCAATACCCTTAGAAGATTCAGAACAGAGGCAGAAAGTATATTGTTGTTTTCACTTTTGGAATTATCTTTATGAATAAATGTTTGTGCAGCCTACATAATGCTTGTTTTGAACTAGATATTAAACAAAATATTGAACTTTGAGGCTTCTTGTTTGATCAGTAGGCTATGATTGCAGTATTTGTACTAAGTACTTTCATCATATTTGAAATAATCGACATCTTCTAAAGAAAATCATAATGCAAACAGCATGTGACTCATTTAATGAAGTACATATTGTAATATAATCTATCCTAATATGCCTGTTAAATGGATGCAAAATGTATTAAAACATTATTGAGTGTTTAACCAAAATGTCAGGTTCCGTTGCCCAAGCCGAGATTCAAGATAACCGATTCTTGCTCTCACAGGTGCAGAAACTCCCCGTCAAGACCAGTAACACCGAGTCACATTAGAAACAGCAGCTGCTCTATAGGAGCAGTATGACAAGCAGTCTCACTGAAAGACTCACACCCAAAGAGCTGCCTGGAGTTTACAGGTCTGAGATACAGCACTGCTTATCAGCCTCCTCGCCATGTCTCATGAGCGCTAATAAGAGAACAGAGTACCAGGATGTCTTCTGAGATTAACCACAGATCGTGATCGCGCAACAATGGAAATCCAGGCTTAATTTAACTTCGCGCAAGGCAGAGAGCAGCTCAACCACTGTGTTTCATTTCTTTACACTCGCCTACACAAAAGAAGGTGGAAAGAGTCATTTAGGCTAGAGCAATATGGCCTGAGCAACAGTGGAGCGGAATCTTGCGTTTGCCTACTGTTTAACGCTGGTTACAAAGCACAGCATTTGGCTTTTGTTTTTTTTAAATGAGCTTCAGTTTTACACTTGAATATGAGCTGCCCTTTGTCTAGATTTTACTTTCAATAGTTATCTATTCAAATTCAGATTTGTAATCATAATGAATGCTTTTGTCCAGTCTGAGTGTTTAGGGAAGACGTTAAGTAATTCTTTTTGGCCCTTTTCAGGTAGCTAATGCAAGTCATACATAACTGCACAGTAAGAAATATCTGGATAGATGGATAGAGAGATGAGAAATCCTGTTGATTGTTGCTGACATTTCAAGGGTGTGTTTGATCATTAATGCCACTACATCCTCTGGTAGAGTGACAGGGGATGCTATGTCAGGGTTTTTCTGATTCACATGAGGATTAGAACTAGAATGTATGTCTGTCCAATGTGTTCACTTACTGGGGTACTATGGGATCCCTACTCCTGCATACTCTTGATTTAGAATCTGGAGGAGTACTGAAACAGTTCCCAGCCTCTCAGCATTATTACCTGAGATCCTTCAGTGGGTGAAACATACCAGATAGAATTCACACCAAGAGTTGAAACCTTATCAAACCGAACTTGGAAAATGTGAGCAGCTCAGTGGAGATTGATGTGATCTTACAGGATCCCAACTCACTCATGCAGGTTACATAGCCATTCCATTCTAATCACTACAAAATTAGATACTCGTGTGCCATCCAGGTGCTCGGCCACATGGGTGGCACAGGGTGGCAGCTGCCACCTGATAAAAGCCTTGCCTCCTCAGATATTCCAATGACTAATCCCAACCTTCAAATTAAATAATATAAATAAATACATTGTAATTATACACAGGATAAGATGTCAAATATCCAGTGCCAAACTATTAGAGTTTCACATTGGGTCCAACCCACTCACTTCATAAAGGAAACCAGAACCTCACAACTTTGCGAGCTCTTCACAGGGGTCATCAGTGCCACTAGTTCCATATGGGCTCTACACACTGCACACTGCACCAAGAATTCATCTCCCTATTTTTACCCACTGGGCTGGCCCCATGCAGTCAATCATTTCCTAACCTGTAATATCTACATTGGCCTGCCCAGTGCCCAACCATTCCATAATTAAATTAAATTACATTACATTTAAACATTACATTAAACATTTGTCATAGTTTTGAAGTTGTATTTTAGATTAGATGTTTTCTTGAAACTGAATAGACAAAAAATTTTGCCCGTGTGTTTTAAACTATCGTGTGTTAAGATTAGATTGCTGTTAGTTCTTCTGAATGGCTCAACAAGAACTGTAACAGTTGGTTTCATCTTTGCAGTGTTATTGACTGAGAGGCGATCTATGAAAGATACAGTCTTGTAGCCTACTCCACCACTTTATCTGTTTGTGTAAACACACTTGTTAAATCAGTCTCACGATACAACACCACCTTAAGTGTGTCATTCATGTAAATGTTATGCTTGGCTGCATGTGAGTAATACGTTTTTCATTCCTTATAAAAAGAGATATTCCCAATATAGTTGAGTATTCTCTGACTACAGATCCATTCCTCATTCATGTACAATTAACTGCACCCCCAACATTTAGCATTCTTAGTCCTACACGATTCTTTACAATTCTTAGTCCTGTACAATATTGACTAGACTTGATGCATCACAATTAGTTCTTCATGTTGTTTTAAATAATTATAGCAGCACCGGAGGTATTTTACCCAAATCCTTTAAGTATTAGAAACAGAGCAAATATGAAATGTCATTATATCAAATTAATGGGAATATAATGTCATTATATTCTGTATATTCAGTATACAGCTTTGCCCTAATAAGAATGTTGATGGTGTCACCCCATACTGTGCTCTTGCTATCGCCTTGCTGCCCCATGTATAAAAACCTGGACACACCACAAAGGGCAAAGATTTGTAGCCAGAACCTGATGCACCTGCTTCTGTATGAACTGTGGGTGACTGAAATATTCTCAGGTTTCCCAGCTAGTTAGTCATGGATACACAATGGCAGTTTCCAGGTGGGAGAGGATCAAGTTTCGTGGTCATTCCAGAAGAAACAAATGTGGTGAACACACTCTGTATGAGTGTACACAATGTGAAGGGGATTTCTTGTAGAAATGAGCAACTGATACAAAAGCTTTGTGTTCTGATATTTTTCTTCTCTATGTGTGACGTTAGTCATTTCAGATGATATACATATTTTACAGTTTGAAACTGTGCATTATAATGTAAACATTTTTCAGCATTTGACACTTTTATCCAAAGTGACTTACAATTATGACTGAATACAACAGTAATTGAGAGTTAAGGGCCTTCCTCAGGGGCCCAGCAGTGGCAAGCTGGATGTGGCATGAACTGGCAACCATTTTAGTACCTTATTCACTGAGCTCCCACTGCCCCATAAAGGTGCCACTGTGCCATTTGAACCCAGGACATCCTGTTTACTAGGAAGGTGCTATGACAAGCTAAGCCATGGCACCTCTTTAGGCATGAATAAGAACCTCAGCTTGAAGCCACAGGAACCTTGTTTAACATTTGACCATATTTTTGCCAGATATCTTACGAAGTAAATGAAGCCCAGCTATAATTCTAGTTTCAAGTTTCAAAGTTTTATTTGTCACATACATAGTCATACATGGTATAAATCGCAGTGAAATGGTTTTGTGACTGCACTGTCTGAGCTGAGGAAAGAAACAGGGATATACAAAGGTATATATACAATATATGTATAATATATGTATAATATGTATATATACACAGTGTACAATGTATATGTATATATGTGAATGTACACAATGTACAATTCCAATTTTTACAATTCTACAGTTCTACAATTCTACAGTTAATAATAAATGTTTTGCTGTAATTGATGCAACCATTCTATTGATTCTGAACTATGTGGGTAATGATTTCTTCAGAGCACCATAGAACTCTCTGCCTTGATCACTCTAGAATATTTTAGGAGCCCCTTGCTCACTGTAGATAAAAGGTCAGGTCGGCTGTGATTACTTTTCCTTGTCAGTGGTGTAAGCCAGATTTATTTGCTGAAGATGTCTCGTCCACCTATCTACATATGACATAACTAGAACAGACTCCATTTATTCATGTCCAAAAGACTGATATAGTGTCTAGTCTATACTTTATTTCTTTGACTGGTTTCGGTTTGGGCTTGTTCACAAATCTAATCTGATCTAGTCTGAAGAGGTTGCCATGGTTTGGATTTATCTTGAACACTTTGAATCCTGGCCTCGCTGATTTTTGTGTAATGTTCCCACATCTGCAGTTTTCTTGCCCCGGGGCCGTTTGTTCCCTTTTAAGCCTTTCGTCGTAGTCTGGGGACAGAGCCTCTCTTAACTGCAATCTTCCTGTCACAAAGAATAGACCTGCCATTGTCATCCAGGAAAAAGTGGTCCCTTTCTCTCCAACACCCGACTACAGAATTGCACCCAAAATGTGTTCACATTGCGACAGTGACACTGAACCTGTCTTTCAATAGGCCGATAATGTTATCACAGGTCTGCTCATCCATCAGCTGTTGACCAGAACCGCTATGGTGGGACAATACAGCCTGGAGAAAAATCACACCAGGCTTCAGTTGGAAAATTATGTGAAATACCTTTTCACTGTCACTATGGAATTTGCTTCCTTCGTCTGGATGCTCGCTTTTCAAAATATTTCTGAAAGTTATTCAAACCCAACTTTGTCCTTGTATGCAGACAAAGTTAGGAATAGTCTCCATCTTAAATTGTTAATAAGAAGTTGCATTTAAGAGCTTTTTTAGAACAATGAGCAAAACCCACATCTTGTGAGTATACATTTGCAAGTACATTTGAAAACTGGGATTCAGGAAGCAGTTATCAGCCCAGGTGCAGTTATCAGCCCAGATGCCCTGGAACAACATCTAGCAGCCAAATGGGTGGACGCCAGCATGAAAGTCACAGTTATATTCTTTAGTACATACAGCAGTAATTTATGTAAATGAATGCTGTATGTACTGAAGAACTATTCATTTCATCATTTCCTTTTTCTTGGCATTCTTTTCTTTTTTTAAGTCCATAACAAGTTCCCTATAGTCTTAGTGATTCAACAGCCTTGAGCAGAAGGTGCCTTTTCCTATTGGATGGGAAGCCTGAGGTGCCTTTTCCTACTGGATGGGAAGCCAGAGGTGCCTTTTCCTACTGTATGGGAAGCCTGAGGTCCCTTTTCCTATTGGATGGAAAGCCATGGATCCTGACATGTTTCAGTCTATCCAAAAGTAACCTGGTCAGGGATGATGGTGCATAAAGCTGCAGTAAAGGGAATAAACAGAACAGTGTGACACTCAGGGCTGTCCAGGTTCTGAAGGATAACATGCACAGACATTTGATGGTAGCATTAACAGACCTGTTAGCTCTTTATGCTCTTATGGCATGGCTCAGTCATGTCTCACCACTACCCAAATCTTCAGTTTCCTGAACACATGACATTGATGTTTGGGGATGGTGACAGGTGTAGGAAAGGTACGAGACGGCTGAGGGGATGGGACAGGAGGAACGTTACAGACTGATCATTCTCAGCTGTGGAGAACAGGGGCAGGTACAAATCCTTTATTCAGTGGCCCAAATAAAGTCTGATTAAAAATGGCTCAGATGGTTCCTCTTGGTAAGAGCTGTGCTGAAGGACTTTGAAGGTTTTGGTTTATAGTTTGTGACAGTCTGGAGTGTCATTTTTCTGGAGTGTCACTCTTGTGTGTGTCTCAGCTTACCTCTCCTGAAAGACTTCTCTAAGGAAGAGTAGTGTTTCTCCAGTTCAGCAGGGAACCACGATTTGCCTCACCTGTAAATAAATATTTGGACTGTTTCAGTATAAACATTCAGTTTGACATTCCTGAACCATACACTCACAGTACACAACCCCCTCAAAATACACCACACACTCATAGTACACCATACTTTCATATTTGACCATATTTGTACAAAGCATACTCTGACTGAATTTAACACAGAAATCTTCTTATGGGGCTCAGATGCTGCTTTTACCTCAGTCTCATTTTGTCTTCTCTGATGAGGCATTATGTTTTGGTAGTTCATAGTCTTTCGTAAGGATGTTGAGATCCTGTTGGGGTGTTTCAGTTCTACCTCCTTAAGCTAGCCTACCAGCTGATGTAGGGGTCGGTGAGTATTGGCTAAATGGAGCTTGTTTTCAGGGTGTTTGATATCACTATATAGGATCAGTGTTTGATGTCTCTTCCAGGAGGTTAAGCAGGGTGTTGCCTTATTAATGGGAGACCACTTAGGACCGTACCCTTACAGCATTTTCAACTCTTTTTAAGACTTTGTGGCATGCTTTGAAAGGGAAAAAAAAACTATCTTGGAAAATATAACAAAACCAAAGATGAAATCTAACAGTTTAGATGTGATTTAGTTATTACTGTGAAGTGGATCCTTTGAAGGCTGGTGAGAATTTGAACAGGAGGCAAGTCTTGGAAATGCTTGATTTCTTGCTTTCTGGGAAACCCAATGGATGCAGCTGTTTATTGCTTACCTGTCGTGCCATGAAAGTGCACTAAAAGCACTTGAGCCATGGCCGATTTGCCAGTGTAAGCGTCAAATTCAAAAACGAAGCTGTTCATAGCTGTTCAACTCTCCTTCAGAAAAACCTCTGAGGTCTTAGTACGCAAACGTGCTTGGTCCCCTGAAATGGAGAGAAATTGTACTTCCATTGTGTTTTAAAAGCCCCATGAACAACAAGCTACAAGAAAGGTATTTTTTATTTAATTAGTCTATTATTTTAATTCATGACACAAGCATTAAATCAGCTTGACGCGTGACACGGGTGGACCTATCGATGCTCTCCAAGGGAGCTTAGAACAACATATACACAGTTCCCTACTGGACCTGGCAGTGAAGGATTTTAAAAGGCTGTTAAGTCCCTGATGAATTAAGTTCATAAGCAGTACTACCATCATCTTAAAAACTGTCAACCACCCCCGCTCCACACACACACACACACACACACACACACATAGGGTGAGAGAAAGAGAGAGAGAGAGAGAAACACACATGTCTCTCTCTTATCACCTAGCACCAGTTTTCAGTATAAATATTTACTGAGGTAACCAAAGAGAGCAGTGCCTGAATGAAGTGGTAATGCAGGTAGCAGACTGGAGCTTCACAGCATACACCAGAAAACAGGATTTAGATGCACTACACTGGAGGTGAGGTGTTTTTTTCTCCACAGATAAGCTGTGATTCTGTAATTTCATTTAAAGACCAAACAACAACAATAACACCACACACACACACACACACACACACACACACACACACACACACACACACACACACACACACACACACACTTTTTGCGTCTCTTAAAAGCCCCTTTATTGTTCTCGGTTGTTCTGTACTTTCATGAATGCAGGAAGAGACACCTTCTGGTCCAAACTGGCCCTTGATCTCCACATTTCAACAGGTCTGGGACTTCTTTTAAAAGTTCTTCTGAAGGGGACATGCAGTGGGAGACTAGGCAAAAACAATAAGCAGCATTACAGAGGGGCATAAAACTGACCACGAAGCCAGCCTCAAACACCCATGGCACACAACAATTCGTCTCCGGTCCTCCCCGCACCACTGATCCATCAAACATGTCCGGGACACACTTTGACACTGATCTCTCTGATGCACTTCTGCTTTTAACATGAAGGCTGGGCTCGTAAGGGAGCCTGCCTGACTTTCCACGGCCTGTCACAAGCAGCAGAGGACTTAACACAGATCAAAGAGCACACCAGCAGACACGCCGGTCAGATATGGCTGCCATGACACCTGATGGTATAGTAATTTGCCTCACAGCTTGACTCATCTTCTTCTCTCTTCAGAAATGACTGAGCACCATGTTCCTCTTGACTAACGTTTCTTTTGCTCCACACACAGCAATATGTACCAAGAGAAAAGGTGTGAGCTGGCGACCAGGTGTCAGACTAGCCCTGGAGGACTAGAGCACTGCTGAGTTAACTGTTTGGTGTCAGACGTGGGCCGTCTAAACAAGCATGAGGCTTTTGGTCCTAATTGTTATTATATCAAAATTATTACATACGATAAGGTGTCAGTGTTGCAGCTAACACCCAGTGACACTATTGTTCTGGACATGGTCAATCCATGACTGTTCCCAATCTTTTCCTACCCTGGGGCAGACGAATGGCCATGAGGGTGACATTTCAGGAGGGTTCGACCCATCACTCCGTGCTCCAAGTCTGCCATTTTAAAACTGGAGCTGTTGTCCTTATCCCGAGTGTTTTCATGATGAGAGTGTAAACCATGAGGCAGACAGCAGAGAGGTGTGTCATGCAGTGAAGGGCGTGAGTCCATGTATGCACACACACACATGCTTGTGAGCATGTTCCACCCACTGATACTGTTGAACCTGGCTCATCACAATGCCATAGACCACCAAATCACACTGAACAGAAGGTAAGGGGTCAAATTTTTAATTACCAGAGATCCTGGCTACGAATTACCAAAAAATAAAATCCCGTGTTCCCTCCTCCCCACTCCCTCCCCCTCTCACTCCTCCTCTCACTCCTCCCCACTCACTCCTTCGCACCTCCTTAGAGTGCTGTGTTACACCAGTCCCCTCACGGGGCCTCCATTTGTCCCGTCACCCTATGACACTTCCATTAAGATTGCGTCAGTGATAACCTGGACTTTGTTTACAAGAGCCGATATGTAGCGAGTCACCTTTCTCTGTCTAAATACTCCCCCCCATATTAACGAGTATCGCCTTATAAAGGCCAGAGGAAAGTCTGAAGAACTCAGAGGTAATTCAGGAAGCTGTTCCTCTTTTCCACTCCATGATTGCTGGGCTACATCTGCAACAATAATTGCAGTAATTGTGCTGCAAAATTGGGTGGAGCAGGATAATCATTCAAACTTTCCCACTACACACACTTTTAAAACACACACACACTTGTGGTCTTGTAGATATATTGTAAAGGTGTTCGGGCTGCAGCTCTGAGATATTGAAGTCCCAGTCCTCCAAGGCCAGCTACAATACAATCTCTTCCCTCCTTTTAAGAAACCCAACAGTTAATGTTCGATCTATTACCACTGATCATACATACACACACAAAAAAAATGGATTTAGATTCATTAGGCAGCTTTGACCCACCACTGCAGCCCATCTGTGCACCACAGTTCAGCCACCTTCTACCGCGTTCATTACTGCTCAGCCTCTAACCACAGGACCACAGCTGACTGGATATTATTTGGATGGCAGATCACTCTCCACACAGCGGTGACGCTTGAATGGTGGTAGCATGTAAGTGACTGTTGTGCCATCTCTGAGAGTATCAGGCCCAGCAGTGTCACTGTAGTTTATACATGTTGTCAGTGTCGCTGTGGTTTACACGTGTCAGTGTCACTGTGGTTTATATATGTTGTCAGTGTTGCTGTGGTTTATACATGTATTAGTGTCGCTGTGGTTTATACATGTGTCAGTGTCACTATGGTTTATACATGTTGTCAGTATCACTGTGGTTTACACATGTATTAGTGTCGCTCTGGTTTATACATGTGTCAGTGTCACTATGGTTTACACGTGTCACTGTCACTGTGGTTTATACATGTGTCAGTGTCACTGTGGTTTACACGTGTCACTGTCACTGTGGTTTATACATGTGTCAGTGTCACTGTGGTTTACACATGTATTAGTGTCGCTGTGGTTTATACATGTGTCAGTGTCACTGTGGTTTACACATGTATTAGTGTCGTTGTGCTTTATACATGTATCAGTGTTGCTATGGTTTATACATGTGTCAGTGTCACTGTGGAGGTGAGCATTATATAAGCAGCCAACAGTAATTTTGTTTGTAAGAACCTGAGCACTAATTCAAACAATGGCTAAGAAAAAGGGTCCATGGCATGAAATTATCTAGAGTCTCTAACTGTGCAACTTACTCACAGTAAGAAGCTGGTCTTTAAATGACTCTAATCATAGATACAGTATCGTTCCAGTAACATAAGTAGGTCATTATTTAGTTTGCATCTATTTTGCACAGAACAGCCATCTTTGTTCATTCTAACTTTAAGGAATTCTGGGGAATGACACCTTTTCTTATATGCATTTCAAATGTTTTCCTGTCTTACCGAGTCTGTTACATAAATCAAACAAACTCTTTTAATTTGCTTAATTTATTTCCATAATTGCTATCCTGGGACAAGTTAATGTGCATGGTATATGGATGAGATGGTGAAGATAATGACATCTGGGCATTACATTGGTTCCTTTATTGGCTGTTTTATTGGCTGTTTAAGGGATTCAGTTCATTCCAGATGTCAAAACATAATCAGCTAACTGGCCATTTGGCTGTTATCGTGAGTTAGCGATATAGGCAACTGAGATGGTGGCACAGTAATAACGCTGACAATTGCAACACTAGCGTTAAGAAGGTACTGCAACACAACACTGAAATTAAAAAAGCTAAACTTGCAACTGCCTGAAACTTTTACAAAACCTTCTAAAATTAGTGACTGTGGCTTTAAATATATTTTAGGAATCTATTTCTGAGGTGTTTCAGATACAAATGTCTATTAAATGTACAGTATGAAGTGTACACATACTGTACACACTGCAGAAAGCATATCTTTGCAAGTAAACCCATGTACAAATATGAATTTATGATCATTTAGGAATGATCATAAGTTCTTTTTTTTCATATATTCCTCCACACACTTGTGTTTGTTACATAATGTACAGATCTTGTATAAATATGTTTTTTACCATGAAGTACCCTGTATATTCACTTCAGTTCTTTATGGTCATTATATCTACACATGGAGGAGAGTCAAATGAAAAGCTGCTAGGCTAGTCTTTATCCTCCAGAGGAAGTGAATGGCGATTTAGGGCCTTTTTGTGGAAGTGTGCTGACTGACCATGTGAGATCCCAGCTATGTAAATTCCAAGGAATTTAAAGCTGCTTACTCTCTCCACGGTGATCCGCTTATACGCAGAAGAGTGTACACTCTACACCACCTCCTGATGCCAAAACATTTAGCATTTTTCTACGAAATATACATTTCACTTTTTTTTATTATATATATATATATATATATATATATATATATATATATATATATATATATATATATATATATATATATATATATAACTGGAGGGCAAGGAGCAGGACGCACAGACTCTCTCGACATGGACGAGCATTTAATTACATAAAGCACTCACATATAACACCAGCAATAAACGTGAACACTTCACGGTTAACAGAACAATGAACAGGACTTTAACAATGACGACGTTAACGTTTACATCAAGACGCTACATCAACAATGACCAACAACACTGCACACAATGACAAGAGTTTAAATACACAAAGAGTAACAATACAGAATAGAGGCGTGGTAACGAACAAGATCCTCCCACTGCACGTGGCGGGCCAAACCCCGCGACTCGCGGGAGGTGAGCGTTCCGTGACTATATATATATATATATATATATATATATATATATATATATATATATATATATATATATATATATAGATATAGATAGATAGATAGATAGATAGATAGATAGATAGATAGATAGTCACGGAACACGGAATTATATATATATAAAATTTATTTTTAATTGATTTCTTTTTTTTTTTTGAGGAATTATATATGGCATATACACATTAAAACCACTGACAGGTGAACAGGTGAACTGAATAACACTGACTGCCTTGTTACAATGGCACCTGTCAAGGGAGGAGGTATATTTGTCACGAATGGCCACCCTACTGGCGTCCTTGTCATGGTTTCCCTGCACTACCTGGTTCCTTGCCTTAGTTTCGTTTTCCCTGTCCCTCGTTAAGTTCATGTATTTAAACCATGTCTTGATCCCTGTGTTTTTGCTGGTCATTGAATTTTTGAATGTGTTTAGTTGATTGAATGGTTGTATGTTTATTTCGTATGGTTGTGTTGGTTTGTACTCCGTGTTTCCTAGCCGTGAGTTTTCCCTAGCCTTGGTTATAGCCTGCTTCCCCGTTTGCCTTCGTGTGTGTTGATTTTGTTTACTCGTGTATCCCCGTGCTCTCCGTGTTGGCTCTTTGACCCTGGACTACGACGACTCTGATTTTGGATTTGCCCTGAATAAACCTTGCTCTTTTCCACACATGCGTCCGCCTCCTTAGCGCTCAGCGTTACAGAATGAATATCCGAAACACAGGCCTCAAGACATGGTTTAAATACATGAACTTAACGAGGGCCAGGTGTGGAAAATCAAACGAGGGGCGGAGAAAACGAAACTAAGGCAAGGAACCAAGTCGTGCAGGAAAACAGAAGACAGGGAAACCATGACAACAGGGATGCCAGAAGGGTGGCCATTCCTGACAATATTAGGCAACACAGCAGTCAGTTCTTGAAGCTGATTTGTTGGAAGTGTAAGGATCTGAATGACCTTAACAAGGGCCAGATTGTGATGGCTAGTTATTGGGTCCGAGTATCTCCATAGCAGCAGGTCTCTTTGAGGTGTTCTCACTATGCAGTGGTATGTGCAGTGTTGCATGGGATGCAAAGGCGTGTCTGTGTGGTCTGATCCCACAGAAGAGCTACTGTAGTGCAAACCTCTGAAAACGTTAATCTTGGCTATAACAGAAAAGTGCCATGTATATGCTGTCCGCTGTTGAAAGGCCCTACAACGGGCATGTGAGCTTCAGAGCTGGACCATGGAACACTGGAAGAAGGTGGCCTGGTCTGAAGAATACATGTTTTTGTTTCACATCAGCATCATATAGACAGGCATGTGCGTGGGTGTTGCATGCTGGCGAAGAGATGGCACTACGATGTGCTGTGGGAAGACGGCAAGCCAGCGGAAGCAGCGTGATGTTCTGAGCAGTGTTCAGCTGGGAAGCCTTTGGTCCTGGTAGTTGTTTTATGGATGTTACTTTGACACGTACCACCTATCGAAACATTGGTGCAGGCAACAGACTGCCCTTCTTGGCAATGGCTTTCCTTAATGGCAGTGTCCTCTGTCAGCGGGATAATGTGCCCCACCACAAAGCAAAAACTGTTCATGAAGGGTTTCAGTGTGTTGGTCTGGTGTCCAAATTCCCCAGAGCATCTGTGAGTGTGGGGCAGCACGCTGGCTTGGTGGTTAGCATTGCTTGACTCTCACCACTAGGATCTTGGGTCTGTGTCCCTATCTGGGTGCAGTTTCCATGTTCTCCCTGTATCTGTGTGGGTTACCTCCTGGGTCTCCAGTGTGTGAATGATTTTGTGTCTGCATGCCTAGTCGTGGATGGTGCTCTGTCCTGGGTATTGTCCTCTCTCCCCTCCCTGCACTCGTTTCAGTGCACAGGAGACTGAGGTTTCCAGGTGAGAGTACGCTGTGTGTGACTAGATGTAAAAGCTGTGTGTTAATTGTAAAATACTTCCTTGAGAGGTGCTATATAAATATAAATACAACTGGAAAACAAAGTGCAACACAACAAGGCTCTGCTTTGCAGCATAGAGCACTTGAAGGATCTGCTGCTAACATCTTGGTGTCAGATACCACAGGACACGTTCAGAGGTCACATGGAGGAGCCATGACAGGTCAGAGCAGTTTTGGTGGCATGAGTGAGACCTACATTAGGCAGATTGTTTTGATGCTATGGCTGATCAGTGTTTGATTCCTTTATTGTTTTAAGCCCAACCACAGTAGAATGTCAGTACCCATTTGTATACACATACACAGTATGCTTTCATGACTGACTTCACACATTTTTTTAAGCAAAGACATACTTATAACACCTTTAACAATATGAGCCAGAGCTGACTAGCGCATGAAGCTAGAGTAATATAAATCCATTCCTTAACTGTAAAAATGCTCTCCTACATAGTTTCTTAGTGAGTCTGCAAGAGGATATTGTGGGGATTTTAATGGGAACCAGATTTTTTAAAAACATGTCTGCCTAAGGATATTGTGGGCAGTTGGAGGAAAGAAATGGGTGCATAAGCGAATGTAAACAGTTCTCAACAAATCAAATCAAGGGCAGTCAATTGCACTGACGGTTGATTCGGAAAAGATTGTTTTGTCCCAAAACGGCAGTAACCACAGTGGCAGACTCTTGCAAAGTACGCATGAGGCATAGTATAAAACACACGAGCATGCATCAAAGAGAGTTATCTGTCAGTTATGCTCTGCTTCATGCCTCTGATTAACAAACCTTAACATCCCTTAGCTGAGCTCATTTGTCGTGAGTGTGTGTTTGTGTGTATGTGTGTGTGCGTGCGTGAGCAAATGTGTGGGCCCTGATAAGAGTGTAAAATACTTAAGGCAACTTCAGAGAGAGAGAGGGAGAGAGAGAGGGAGAGAGAGAAGGTAGTGTGTTTATGGTGGCAGCGTGGTTAATGGCTCCTCAGAATCAGAAGGGCTCGGGCCCAAGTCGTTCCACCTCTAGCAAGTTTCACAAGGGCAGCCAGGCAGCCAGGCATCCTGTGGCTCTGCTGGGTCCCTTACCCAAGCTCCATCCCTCTCTCAATCACTGTTCAACCACCCCTTAGCCACCCCGGAGCCTTTACCTGCCCCCCCCACCTCCCACCCCCATCAGGCAGGGTTCAGCAGTCCCCCAGGCCCCCCGCAGCCATCCGTCAACCCTGCCGTATACCCCTGCCAGCCTGTGCTTGGCCAGGCTCCAGGAGCTCCTCACTACCACCCACCCGAAAATGCCCATTAAGACGTGATAAATGGTTAAAACGCCAGGCATCAGGCATCAGTGGTAGAACTTGGACAGATGGACTATGAGCGCAAAGTCATGATGGACTGAAGGTGAATTCATTAGACCCCATTAGGATGATTCTTCTTTTGAGAAGTGAGCTCATGTAGAGGTATTTGTGTATCCCTTTTCTCGTTTCTCTTCTGTTATTTTCATTTCATGAAAATAGCATGAGTACATTCTGTTATGTAACCAGCCAAAGTGTTATGTGAACTCCCTAAGGCAGAAAAAAAAAAAAAACTTTTATAAAGTCTGATTTTTTTTTTCCCCATTTCATAACACCTGGCTGAAACCATTGCTGTAGTAGCTTATATTACAACAAACGTTTTGCGTCTTTTTTGGCTGCTTCTGCGGCCGGAGTTAAGAGAGCTGTTGCCTACCTTCTGTGCCTTACCATGCAGCGTGCCTGAACCTTCTGCAAAGAACCGGGCTCGTTCAGTCCGAGCAGTGCTGGGCCCACGCTGAGGCTGTGTGTCACGGCTGAGTGGGCTGGAAGGGGGTCCGCGGGCGGGATTCTTCGTGGGGTCAACGAGCAGCGTGCCGATAGTGCCTCGCACGCGCTCGACGCGTCGCTGACTACCTGCGTGGGTGCAGTCAGAGCAGATTTAATCATGAAAGGTCATTAGTGGCACAGCCTGTCGCTGTCAGTTGGAGAACACACCGTACTCGTTCTCTCTCTGTCTCTCTCGTTCTCTCTCTCTATGTCTCTATTGTTCTACCACAATAAATGGGTTTTTTTTGGGGGGGGGGGTTATTTTTAAATGATTGTGATGCTTCAAAGCACAGCCACATGATGTCATCCCTTGCGAAACTGCAGTGCGGAGGACACGAGAGTGGCTCAAAGCGAACGGTGGCTGGGCGGATTGTCACAGGCGGGGATATTCGCTCCCGCTGCCACAGTAATCTCCGGCAGCCGCTCCTCGTCTTGCTCCTCGTGTGTTCCAAGCCCAGCCCGCTGCCCACCGCCATGGCATTAGAAAGGATTCTCCTGACCTCCACCCTGGATCCATAGCGCTCAATACAGAGGTAGCATGCAGGTGCTGACCTCGTGCTGACCTTAGCCAATCATAACCCTGACCTTAGACCTTCTCCCTATGACACCTCTCCAAGAGGTCATGTGGGTCTAGTGTTATCTGTGGCATGATGATCCTTCTCCAAGCACATCTACACATTGTCCCTAAGGGCAGGCATTTCCAGAAATTAGCCGTTAGAAGAATGTTCCACCATAAAGCACCTGTCATTTTGCAGTAAGCTAGTGTGTGTGAGTGATTGTAAAAGCTGATATCTGTCTGTAAAGTTTTATTGAGCTCGAGAAAGGTGCTAATAATAATAATAATAATAATAATAATAAACTTGTTTTACCACCTCATCTCTCGTGGGTGTTTCAGGATTGCTACTGCCAACACTAGCCAGAGTCATAGTGCAGATGTCTAATGTTTGGATGTAGTCTAATTTGGAATGTAGTTATTGTATAAATAAAGGTGAGTGTGTGTGTGTGTGTGTGTGTGTGTGTGTGTGTGTGTGTGTGTGTGTGTGTGTGTGTGTGTGTCTGCAAGTGTGTGAATAGACAGATAATGTAAGTAGGCTACAAGAGTATTATATACAGCGCTACAAAAGAAAAGTGTCCTTCTGTTTAAAATATTATAATGGAAAATTTGCCCATTACTAAAGCTGTTTAATCACACCATGACCAGCAAAAAGCTCTGAAAGGCCTGTCAGGTATCGGTGGCTTGTGCAATGCTGCCCCCTAATGATCACACACTGGTACTGAATCACTGGATTTATGCTGAAAATATATGATATAATGCTAGCACCCCACCTGAACCTACTGTGGTGGTGCTGGGAGGGTAGGTTGTAGCAGGATGGCTAGTATGTCTGAGAGGAGATAAAGGAATAAAAGGAATAATATAAAGGAAGACACATTCTCCTTCCTGGTCTCTCTCCCATTTGATTCCCATGTGGTTTGTTTGGTGCATACATGTTAGTCCACTTTCTTGTTTTTTGTCTCTTCCCTGCATGTTCTTGCAGGCTGTTTTATCACGGCCTGTTTTGGGCTTGACTCCACTTTTTCTGCTGAGGTCTTGAAATGAGCCGAATAGAATAGTAATATTAGAATAAGAGGGACACTGTGAGTGATCACAAAAAAAATCATACAGATGTAAATATAAATTATACAGGAGTATATAAAAAGCCAGTACATTTTGTACGAATACACCCACCACCCACTTTCTCAGAAACATTCATTTATGAGAGGCATCTGTAGGTGTTACGGTTAAACATTACAGTTCACTTCTTGCCAACCACTGAATGATCATTGGTCAGTTTCTGGCTACAGATCCATTGGTCACTGGTCTGCTATTGGCTGAATATATCTGAGTATTCCACTCTCAACCCTGCAGTCACACTGATGTGTAAAATTCCAATAGCACACCTATGCCTAACACACTAGTGCAATGTCTGCTGCCATTTATTTCAGAATCACTGCTGTGTTGAGAATCAAACATATAACATAGCTGGTCCATAGGGGTCCTGAACAGAGCAGAAGGTCTCTGACATTGTATGACAACTAATGGTTTATAACTGTTCACCTTTAAAATGCATCTCTGCACCAGTTACCAGAGACCATCACAAGCTACTGAGTTACTCAGAGCCCTAGACACTCGCTACGTAAGTTGCGTAGGGCACCGCAAATTATGGAAGCACCCCGCCTCTCCGTCGTGTCTTCGATGAGAGGCTGAAGGGGAACGATCCTTCAGGTTAGGTTGCGCTAGTTTGCAGTGCATCTCTCTCTAGACTGTCTGCCTCACGAGCCTAGCGTGAGCTTAGCTGGGCAGTGTCTCTCTCGGTCTGTCTGTGCAACTCCCAGGTATGAGTTCTGTGACTTTGTGCCTGACAAAACTCATAACGAAATATATCTGTTTATCACGTTTGATGAGCGCCAACATGCCACTTTCCAGTGGCAACCTCTGGTTAAGGTACTTGACTTGCAATCAGAAAGTTGCTGGTTCAAGCCCCACCACTGCCAAGTTGCCACTGTTGTGCCCCTGAACAAAGCCCTTAACCCTCAATTGCTCAAGTTGTACTCAGTCATAATTGTAAGTTGCTTTGGATAAAAGTGTCAGTTAAATGCTGTAAATATGATGGCATCCTCAAAGGTGCATATCATTTACAATTATCTAGTCTCTCGTGGTTTCATTCTTTATTCAATTTGTTTATTCACTCATTCGTGTATGGTAATTTGTAATATGAGAGGATGTATATTTTTAGAGAATTGTAACACAATTCCTGATATGGGGGGGGGGGGGGCAAGGAATGCTTGTGTTAGTGGTACTGTCTCAAGCTGCTAGGTGAGAAAAATAAAAGTTTAACCTCACTCATGTAAACCAGCTACTTTATCTACTCCTTGCTACATTGAACTATAAGATAAAGCATAAATTTACACTAGTGTGGATGTACATCTCAAACCAATATTAAAACATGCTTAACACCACATTTTGGGCTTCCTTTGTTACTTTCATTTTGAAGAACACTCACAGCCGCGGTGGTGTTTTTTGGCACTAACATGTTCTAGCGTGCTGTTGCTCAATTACAGGTGCTATGCTTACGTTAGTCAGCAGTGGAGATGCTGGATCATCAGCCTGTACTAGTACAGACTCAGTGGATCCACGTCCAGCCTCAGTCAGTCCTAACAGGAATGCGGCCCCTGAGCACAACTTTGCAGTTACTACACCTATTTCTAGCTATTATTACTGAATTATTTAGGAATATTGCTATCCGGTGTCAACCAGTGAGGATGGGCTCCATTTTGGGTCTGGCTTATCCCAAGGTTTCATTACAACACTCGGCCTGGACTTGCTCATTAAGACTCTAGACATTGTTCCTGTAAAGCTGGTATGACGTGCCTGTTAAGTGTTAAAATTATTAATCAGAGTAGGAGTTGATGCAATGAAATTTACTGTGAAAACAACTTGCAAATTTTAAGTAAAATAACTTACACATATCCAGCATAGCCACCTTCAGCTCTTGATAGGCTTTGGAGAAAATATATTTGTGATTAGTTAATTTATCCTCAGGAACAGAAAGCACAAATGTTTTAACTTGCTTCATAAGCTGAGGTACTACAGTAGCTCATTTCTAGACATTAGAACATTTCACATTCTTTTCCGCAAATAGTGCAGTGCTGCTGACATCATTAGAAGTGACTTTAAATTTTTATTTATTTATTTTTTTAAATCTAAACACCCCACACACTCACAACCTACAGTTGAGACCATAAGGTGACCTCTAACACCAAGGGAGGGGATACACTAAAGTGTTTCTTAAAAGGTGCAATGTGCACTCAATGGAAGCCCTAAAAACAAACATGAATATTTTTCCAGAGATCAGGTAATGTACCCTTTCGAACATCAGCTTTGATTGTAACACTAGTGTCTGTGGTAGGTCCTAAGCACAAATGTACACAGCACTGCTTAGGTTGCCAGAAATACCTGATTATCCTTTTTGATTGTATAACAATTTCAACATCACCTGCTAATGGCCTACTTTTCCAGAACAGCAAGTACACCACTTACACCAGTTTACTGAGGTACAATACTGAAGTGAAGTTTACTCTACAGATAAAGGAGGCAATAAAAGTACTAGTGAGTTGAAGAAATAAAGAATTTAAAGCTGTAACCACTCCATAAAGTATGTTCACAGTAATGAATGTGTACTTCCAAAATGTAATGAGGCTTCATGTCAACACAAAAATTCAACAAAATACTCATTAATTACAAGCAGACATATTTTATTTATTTTTCTTGGTACAGGAGTTATCTAGATGCCAAGGTGTATTGCTAATTTTTTGCATTCCACATGTAGAGCCCTTCGGTTCCAGCCAAGATGGCGGACCTCCGCAACAAAAGTCATGTGCTTATAAAAAGGATTTTTTTAAAAAACAAAAACAACAACAAAAAAAAACCCCACTGGCCTCTGCTCACATTCCAGCTGCATGAAAGCAAAAATGGCAGCCAACACAAGATAGGAAAAACAGGACAAGTGGTTTGTGGAATCATGCGACCTACACCGAACAGTAACAGAACGCATGACAGCCCCTTTAAAGCACGGAGGCAGCTACTTTTCATAAGTGCTAGAAGATTGATGGGACTTACGAGCACAAGACGCTTTAATATAAAGTTTAAGGACTCATGAAGGGACATGTGTCCTTCAAAAGGCAAGACCACTAATATTGAAGAGCTGCATTAAACGAAGCTACACGTTCAGAAGAAAGAGCTCAGACTCAATGGCCGAATGTTGCGTGTAAAACCTTTGCAGTGCAGGCATTGAAAAGTTGAACATCAGTTTTCCTATTCCTTAAAAGAAAGAAACCAAACAAAAACAGTACAGTAGGCAGTGAACTCAAATACTGGCCATCATAGAAATTGAGGAAAAAACATCTTTGGAAATGTTAAAACAACAACAACAACAAGAAAAACCCCACAATCCTGCGATTGTACAGTTCAGTTCTCTTCACCAGTTGCATCTTTGGTTTCCTTGTTCTTTCGAACCTCTTCCAGCTTCTTATCCTAAAACAGCCATCAACGAAAAGGAGACACAGGAGTTACAAATACGACAAAACAGGGAGATGCGACAGTGACAGGGAACATGGACATGATCCTGCCCACGTGCCTTCTCTTTGAACTTCTCGTTCATCGCTGCCATTATTGCTGTGCGGTTCTCTTTATTGGCCTCCATTTTCTGGTTGAGCTTCTCCTCTGCCATCTTGCTGAAGTTGTTGTTCTCCTCCATGGCCTTCTGCTGCACCTCCTTGCAATGCTCACGCTTCTCAGCCAAGTGCTTCAGGACCTCTGCTTCATGGGACTGCAGGCAAGGGAGATGGGATCGATTACAACTCCTCTAGACTGGGATAAGGGCAACAGCCACACATCAGCAAGATAAGAACCACACCAAGTGACCTCGCAGTTAAGCACTTAATGGTCTTGCATAATTTCCATAATTCTGACACAGGATGCCTGAAGCAGGCATGTATAATTGGTGCTGTCTGCAGAAAGGCCTTTTGACTAATAAACCAAATGCTATAGGCACGCATGCGCACGCACACAAACTAGGTTAATTGCTAACCAACTTTGGGAGCCCAGGGAGCAATGGGAGGTTGTTGTAGATCCATAAGGCACAGAATAAATGCTCAAGAGCAGCTCACACAGCAAGACAGACCAGACAGTGCGAGGCCTACCTTACGCCTTTCTTCAGCCGCGTCCAGCTTCCTCTGGATCTCCTCTAGAGACACATCCTTTTTCCTAGGAGGAGAGAGGGGGAAATCGCCTTTGGTTTCCGGGGGAGGGCTTCCCAGAAGGACCTCAAACGCCTGGCCAGAGGCACGCCTGTCCAACTCCTTCACTTGAATATCTGAGGAAGAATAAATAGCAGCCTTCAAAATACCATACAAGTGAAAGGCTGAAGAAAACTTGTTTGTAGGTAGACGTGATCTTACCAACAGAAGAGGCCATTGTAGCAGATGATGGCAGAGTTGAGCTTTACACCTGAGGGAAGAACACATTCCTGAAAATATGTGGGAAGGATCTGTATCTTTTGAACATAAGTAGCATTTGCCCTCTAGCAGTTGCTGGGAGGGTCTGGAGCATACACTCGAATGCCTGTGATCATAAGGATTTAGCCAAAATGTATAGGACAGGGGAGGAGGAAAGACGGCGACAGCTCAGTGGCGACACCCTTTGAGCAATTAAAAACACTTAAAAAGCGCGTATATTTTCCTCGTGCATGTAACCTGTTTCGCTCACTTATATTCGTGTTACTATGTCAAGCATTCCATTTTGTAAAACGGTGCAGGAAAAGCTGCAGCCGTGCACAAAATGGAAACGGCAACCGTGCAGGTGAGCTGATGCCAACAGCCAGCACTATGTAACCGCCCTGAAAAGCACTGAAGTTTGGCGCGCATCGAAAGAGGTTCAAAGGGTTCACAACTCGGCATCCTCGAGGGTGAAAAGGCGCGCAATTACCCACCCGAAAGCGTGTTACAACATCGCGCACACACGAATTATTGCAAATAAATGGCGAAACTTAATCACAACTGTAGAATTGTGATAACCACGACAAAGCTCCAAAAATGCTTTTGACGTGTGAAAAAACAAAAACAGGAAACCCGTGCGTTATTACCGGTGCATATTTTCGATAACTGAATGTTTGCATCAGTCACAGTATGAAAGCGCACATCGCACGAGACAAAGCAATCTCTGTCGACAAAGAGAAACGGCTGCAAACAAAGACGGACAGGCGGTACCGCGTGCCCCGCCACGCCGAAATATAGTCGCTCAGCCCCAAGTTTATTCAGTTAGCTAGTCAGGAAAGTCCAGATTGAAAACATCCAACTGGCTGTGACTTTCAACATAGCCCCGCTACAACAGCTCCCAGTCGGGTGCCACTGGATTTGTCCTAAATTAATAAAAAAAATAAAAATAAAAAAGTGTTAGTGTGTTCGAGCAGAAACGATAAAAAAAAGTAAGAAAAAAAAGTCCTAAAATATTTTTTGCAGATGATGACCTGGGTGAATTAACTTAGATAGCCAATATCCCACGTAAGCAATGTTAAAAGACAGAAGTAGTAAGCCTGGCAGTATTTTTACTGCATTCTCACTGTAGCTAAAGGATGACAACTATATACAAAAATACTTTTTCTTCTGCGTTGCTTTCGGGGAACGTCACTTACGCTAGCTCAATGTCAACCAAAAGCAGCTAGCTAAGATGAACAGGTTACCACCGGTTTGATGAATCATCCAGCTAACCAGAACACCAAGAAGGGGGGAGGGGGATACAACCTAGCGTGCAAGCGGACTGCCATACCCTCATGTTCCGACCAAGTAAACAAAGCTCCAACCAAAGCTTGAAGGAGCAAAATAACGTTGGTCAGAATAATTTGAGTGTGCTGCAAGAAAGGTGACCGAAGTTGACTTAGTTAACTAGCTAGTTCGCCAAGGTAACTTATGCTGTTTACAGGTATTAATAGACATAACCTGAAGCCATAACGAGAGATTTGCATTGGTGAGACATTTCCAAGTCGCTTAAAACCAATTAACTTAACAACAAAAATAACCGTTCTATAAAATAAGAAGCACCTGTGGTGAAATATAACCATCACTGATTCTTTTTTTCGTGGCCAAATCAATCTTTTTAATGTGGTCAATTTCAATAACAGTCACACCCACCTTCTCGACAAACACGTTCAGGTTCTCACAAAATCCTTCTCGCGCCGATTTCTTGCCCTGTACATTGCTGGTTCGCGCATAAGAAGACCAAATGTAATGTCGTCACGTTGCGTTCTTGACTCCTATTGGCTACCTCTGTTGACAGCCATGAATTTGTGGAAATGTAGTTTTTTCATCGCATCAGACACGTATAAACAAGACCACGAGGAGATTTGGTTGTATTTGGTTGTCATTTAATGTTCTGGTTTTGAATTCAAGTTTAAAACCAATTAGAACAACGTTTTGTTATAGCGCCTTGCTTATGCTGTAAATTCGTCTACGCCCATTCTAAATGATTTATGTCTACCCAGACCTATCTCTGTGCAGTTATGAATTGTAAGAGACTGCTCAGCCAGCCTTTTTGTAGGTAGACCTAACGATATGTCGGTAGACCTAATGATTGGCTGTTTTGACAAACTTACATATTTTAAGTATATCAGAGTATCAGTGCATCTATTTTCATCTTTCATCTACACTACCTTAATAGCTATTGCCACCATTCGTGAGTGTGTCTGGGAGATATCACTGCATCATTAAGCTCAGACAGTAAGCGCTTGACTTGAAAAACGTCTTGGATGGTGACCTTTTAAAGTAGCCTTCTGTAGCGGATGGAGAAATGTAAGCCTGGCAGACGTTTGATTTGTTTTCTAATATATTCCCTCTCAGATGTCTGATATGGCTGTGATGTACACAACTGTTTTCTCTCTGAACAGCGAATGGTAGGTTAGTTTCTCAAATGTAAAGTTCTTTTGTCATGAACAAACATGATAAAAATCTCAAAATGGTATACATAATGCTGAGAGGTAACAAACAATAGTATGAAATCAGGTTACAAACTCTTAAAGATAATGTTACAGAAGGTGACAGAGAATGCCACCTTCTCATGCTTATGTGCCTGTAGTTTGTCCTGTGTGTTGCCCACCAAGTTGAATATATGTTGCACAGATAAGATCTGAAAATAACTATCTTCAGTTCTTACCTCTTCAGACAGAAATAAAGCTTATGAAGCTTTCTGAGGGATGAATATAGCAATTAAATTTTTGTCAAGCGAGCTGTTTAGTGTGGGTTATTTTCAATATGTTTGCTCTTCTCTCAGAACAAAGCGCATGAAAAGTTGAAGCCCCTTGTTGTGAACAGTGCATCTAATTCCTAATTAGTTCAATCTTCAGGAATTATATTTAGATGTTACTTTATGGTTGACTCTGACTTGAACCAATGCCAGATGTTAGCATTTAATAGTTTAATTTCTGTACCATGTGGCTTCACTACCCAGGCAGTGGTAGCTCAGTGGTTAAGGTACTTGACTTGTACTTGTAAGGTTGCTGGTTCAAGCTCCACCATTGCCGCTGTTGGGCCTCTAAGCAAGGCCCTTCACCCTCAGTTGCTCAAGTTTTACTCAGGCATAATTGTAAGTCACTATGGATAAAAGCATCAGCTAAATGCAGTCAATGTAACATCATTATTAAACAGTATACTTGTGCTAGGACATTCCTTTTTTGTGCCTGTCCCATTGATCTTGAGCAAATTATACAGAGAGATAGTGTGGAATACTCTGGTTAAGGATGTTGTATGTGATATGGGACTGCTAACATGAAAATAGTCCAGGTCCTCTTCAACAGTTTTGCAGTATTAAGGTAATGTTAGGAGGTTAATAATGTAACACTTAGAAGATTGTGGTGGTCTAGTTTTAATGTCACAGATCTGCCACTTCAGAATGTGTGCTTACCTCTGTGTGTGTGTGTGTGTGTGTGTGTGTGTGTGTGTGTGTGCGCGTGCACGTGCGCGCACGTGTGCATGTGTGTACTCATGCATGCATGTGTGTGAGCGTGTATTTTGAGAGAGAGAAACAGATGGCGCTAACTTGATCAATGCTAAAAAGCTCCCGTTGGGTCCAGTGGTTTTGTTCAGGACAAAGACATTTAGGCTGATGACTATGACCTGAACTTGTGACATGTGCCAGGGGGATTTCAGGAGGAGTGTTTGTGTGTGTTTGTGTTTAAGGGGCTTTGTAAATTCTCCCCAGCCACATGTGACTCAACATTAAGTAATTGATTCTCATACTGAGGTCAAGCAAGTGATTTTGGCAGGAAAGGGCAGTTTGGACTGGTCCCTCAGAGCACCATATGGGCCAATTCAATACAATACAATACAAAGGAAGCAGTAAACTCCTCCCAAAGCTCACAGCAGTTACTGGGAAGGGTAAGGTGCTCTCCAGACTGACTGCCACTGTTCATAAAGTATGCACACACACACATACAAAAAACATATTTCAGCTTCATGTTATGCTTAAAATGTAATAAAAATCCATGTTTTAAGAGAGATTAAATAAGAATGGAAAAAATCTAATCTTTTTGTATCCACACTTTGCCAAGATTACATCACAGAGCCTTGTCTTATAATGCGGGAGGTAAGGGAACAGGGATATAAAGACTGATCTTCCACATGAACTCTCTCCAAGTCCTCTGTTCACAGTTGTGGATTATTATGTTCATCCCACTGGCTTTCAGTTTTACATCAGGGGATTTAGGAGCTTGGGCTTCTGTGGTCAGTGAACTTTTTTGTGTGAATTTGTATGCTTTGAACATACACTTTACGTATTCTTAATGCAGGCAATAAATAATCTCAGAAAGTTCACATACATTTGCAGTATTAGAAGAGCAAGATCTTTCTGTTTTATTACACTCAGAAATGGAAAAGCAAGAGCTGTGTGTATGTGTGTTTGTGCATGAGTGTGTGTGGATGTGTGAGCCCACATGCACATGTGTGTGACCCATTTTCTCAGTACAGAGGTTTTTAGGCCTCAGAGGCAGTGGGATTTTCTGGTCTCATTTTTCAAACCTGTGTTGTGATTGGTCAGTATAGGTAAAGGTAGTCCTGGTATTGGCTCATTTGCTGCTTACGCTCATCACTATAGGGGAGGTGTCCGCTTCACACACAGCATGTGAACAGCAGTGAAACAAAGTGGTCAGCAGAGATTCTGCTTATTAAAGAGTATAAGGGAACATGCAGAACCTAACATGGAGGAAAGTGTTATCAACAAGTGATACCTTTTTTGATGAGATAATTTTGTTAGGATGCTATGGGATTAATTATAAAAACACCATACTACATGTTATCCACTTCAAATCCATTCTAACCATGACAAGAAGTAAGAAATCAATGAACTGGTATAATTAGGCAAAATTAGATAATACTGTGTTACATAAAAGCTTACTCACTTGTTTCTTCTCTTGCTGTCTCTTTGTAGAATGGTGAGTTATAAACTAGATGTCACCCCAACCCTTATCTGCTCATTCATTCCTTTTAGTCAATTTGTGTGTGCATGCTCTGTCTTTCTCTCTCTCTCTCTCTCTCTCTCTCACATGTGGAACATTTACATGTTTTTATGTGTCAAATTTGTGAAATGTATAGCTGTGCAAGCTACTTTGCCACATTAAATAGTAAAGTTTTGATTTTCCAATCCATTGCTTAATTAAAATTGTTGTTCACATCAGTTATAATTAGTTTGAATTACACATACAACTATTATTGGTCATTTTTAATTCCCTTATTTGGTTGGACATGTACAAAGTGTTGCTACTGTGACATCTGAAGTCCATACCGTGACTTTCTGAAAAAGAGATTTATCAGGAGTGTTAAATTTGCCTTATTTGTCTGGGTTTAAGCTCACGAAATAGCTGTGAGGAAAAGTGCCTCAGCTGAGAAGAGGGGTCGAGGCATGCTGTGTTTGTGTACCAGAAGAGAGGTTGGGACATGTTTAAGTGGCTGTGAATGAAAAGAGAGGTCGGGGCATGTAGAAAACGTTCAAAGACAATCCTGTAACAATCCTGTAACAAACAATTCACCCATAAATGTGAGTGCCTTATTCTCTTATGAAGGGATAATCAGGTGCCAGATCCTCATTAAGCCCCTTTATGCATTAAGCATGCTAATTGTATTACCATGACTGAACAGTTGGTGGATATTTGCTTTAATAAATTTAGCAGGCAGAGTGATACCCATATTTGTTGTTAGGTATGAATTTATTTTTAGATATGAATCTTAGAGACAATCTTGGAAACAAAGAATGTTGTTGTTTTGTTTTTTTCGAAGTGCTTCTGTTCAGATTTTTCTAATTATGTCACCCGCTGTCACAGTATGAACAAACTACTGTGGTGTGCAGAACCATAGCAGTGATAGGCTGTATTCAGTATGTAATGTATTATCGCACAGTGAACATGTTCTTACTATGCATGTGCAGAATATAAAAGAGGTCTAAGATGGTCTCTTTCAACGTTTTGCCCATGGCTGTAATTTCACAGTCATGTTCTGTGAACAGCTTGTGAGTCAAATAGATATTTTAATAAGAGTACAAATGCTTCGGTAAATATATAAAAATACATAGAAAATACAAATGGCTAAGTCTTGGTTGATTTTTAACTTTATAAGTAACTTTATAAGTAGTTGTTTGGCAAACAAGATCTAAAATTGACAGTCTCTAATGATTTGATCACATTGATTTACTGCTAATAGTCATTATATCTTTAGTCCTATGGAATAGGATTGATAGTGGATTTGTTTTTCAGCAGAGTTTGAAATTTTCAGTATTGAGTTTGGCTTAAGGTTATCTATGAAATGCAATTCTTACCACCGGCTTTTATGGGTTCAATTTGACATCTGTGTCCTGAATAATGTTTGGAAGTAGCTCATCTAGTGGAGTGTGGAGAGGAAGGTACTAGAAAAATGAAGGTAGTGTGATTGATTACTAGGGAACACACACTCATATGTCATATATGTTGACAAATAGGAGTGTCTGCCAAATGCTCTAAATGAATTATATATTCATATAATATGGTAACCAAGTATTATGGAGCCTCAGTTCTACATATTTCCATAGCGCATCAATTCTATAGCTGTGTGGCTTCTGCTTTAAAGATGAGAATAACACTTTTTTTAATTTGCAACATAATATATGTAATATATTAAGATAACTTTGATTCAGCATAAGCTTGTACATGAGACTGGTAAAGTCAGACGCACGTGCTCACACACACACACACACGCGCGCGCGCGCGCGCGCACACACATATCCTAAAGCTAATGGATCTGTCTCAGCTTCACTCATTAGCCAGGTCCAACAGATGGGACCCTCTTGTGATGGATAGGAGAGGAGAGGAGGAGGAGCCCCTGTGTAATTCCTCGGCTGAGCCACATTAGGACGACTATGTTTTTCCAGGTTATTCATGCCACATGTTTGCTGTGCTGTTGTATTTTGGCCGCATATGTGCACTGTGGTTCTTCATTGATAGCAATATGGATGAGGACAAACCCCACCTTGTATGTCCGTGTATGTCCGTGTGGAGAATAAATATGTTTCCATGCTGTTGATATTATTGCCATTTCATGCCATTTCCTGTCACAGTTTCCAAATCATTGTGGAGTAATTTTATAGTACTGGGGTTTTTTTCATAGTTTAGCTACAGGGCTTATATGAAACATGATTACCATGTTCTTTATGTATAAAAGAAAAAATAATTTAAATAGAAACTACTACTAATAAATTGAAATAGAAACTACTACTATGTATATAAAATTTTCACTTATTTATAGCAACTGTCTCCATCCAATCAACACACCTGTGAGTGGCTATAAAATAAAATAAAACATAAATAGAAAATAGTAGAAATCATAAAGCATTTAACCACCACCATCATCATAGAAAGTAGTGAACAGTAGTGAACAGTGTGCACTGCATTGGTCCAGTGAGTTGTGATGTTGTTCCAATGGTTATGGCACAGTGACATGTCACTGTGATACCCAGGTGGGGCTCTTAGCCCCGTGACAACATTAACTCTGTACTCTGTGATGCCCTTGCAGCATGCAGCTGGAAATAAATAGATAGAGAGAGGGGGAGGGCTCTTCTAACACATGGATTGGACTAGAGAGAGGGGGAGGGCTCTTCTAACACATGGATTGGACTAGACGGAGGGGGAGGGCTCTTCTAACACATGGATTGGACTAGAGGGTGGGGGAGGGATCTTCTAACACATGGATTGGACTAGAGGGAGGGGGAGGGCTATTCTAACACATGGTTGGACTAGAGGGAGGGGGAGGGCTCTTCTAACACATGGATTGGACTAGAGGGAGGGGAAAGGCTCTTCTAACACATGGATTGGACTAGAGGGAGGGGGAGGGCTCTTCTAACACATGGTTGGACTAGAGGGAGGGGGAGGGCTCTTCTAACACATGGATTGGACTAGAGGGAGGGGGAAGGCTCTTCTAACATGGATTGGACTAGAGGGAGGGGGAGGGCTCTTCTAACACATGGTTGGACTAGAGGGAGGGGGAGGGCTCTTCTAACATGGATTGGACTAGAGGGAGGGGGAAGGCTCTTCTAACACAAGGATTGGACTAGAGGGAGGGGGAGGGCTCTTCTAACACATGGATTGGACTAGAGGGAGGGGGAGGGCTCTTCTAACACATGCCCTATCAGACTACGCTGCCATCATTCCACACCTCTGAGACCATGACATCATGACCAAGATGGTGGGATGTAACAAGGAAAACAAAGGATGAAGAGGAGGAGATGGAGAAGGTCTGATGAAAATGAGGAAGAGTGAATTGTGATAAAAGGAATGAAAGTGAGAAGTATCCTACTAAAACCTCAAATGGTGACCTGCCAATGCAAACCTATTAAACCTTGCCTGACTACTATCAAATGGAATTACAATGATGCAGTTATGCTTGTAGCCTGTGAGATTTCAAATGTATATCTGGCCATGTGAATTCCAGCTTCTCTCCCTTGACTGATCAAAGTGCAGGATTAGTTAGGCATGAGTTATTTGATGAAAGAGTGTGGAGTGTGATGTTCCGACTGCAGTGATTCTGCACTACTGTGTGTGTTATCTCAAGATCTGGAGATGCTGATGCTCCATTGAGATAGATCAGTCATGTCCCATTATAAAGCATGATATGTACTGTACACTGGACCTCTTAAGAATGGCTAATGCAAATCAGAGTGGCTCTGTGCTGAAATTATACAGTCTTACCCGCCCCAGTGGCCATTCAGTGTTTGTGTACCATGAATTTCTTGAAACTACTGAGGCCCTGTGTGGTAAAATGGAGTACTCAATCGATTGCAGTTGTCTGGTGGCAAGATAGAATGAGCAGAACAGAACAGAAGCATTGAAAGCAATGCCAGCACAGAAAGGAAAGGTCATGTTGTCAGATATAAACACACACACACACACACACACACACACACACACACACACACACACACACACAGGCGTTGCACTCACTTATCAGCACCACAATGGAAAAAGATCCATCCAAGCTATTAAGAATTACAATAAAATAGAGTATAGCATAGCAATGGGAACAACAGTGACAAACAGGCTACCTCACTAAGATTATGATCAATATCCTAGTTCTAAAACCTGACTAAAATTACACTGATTCACTGTTATAGTACACATAGCCATGTGATGTCTACAGGTGTCCCCCTGTTCATAACACATTCTTGTTTGTTTGGGTTGGGCAAATGCCAATACACAGTAATGTTTGATATTCTGCCAGACCCAGTCTCTGTCTGCTGGAAGACATTTAGCGATAATGTCACAGATCTCTCTCTCTCTCTCTCTCTCTGTCTTTCTGTGTGTGTGTTAGGAGGGGTCCATTCGCATCATTGTGATCCAAATCAAGACAAAGGATGAAATCACCACCAAGCATATTCCAAAGGAGAGGGGAGTGAAGGAAGTCAAAATAGAGATTAAATAAAACATTATTGAAAGTTAGCAGCAGCTATATAAAGAGAAATCTATTAATTATTACTAAAATTACAATGAATGCAGTTTTATTTCTTAAAAATACCAGTATGTTGTTTGCATTTGCATCCCCTGTCTGGCTGCATTGGTACAACCCATGTGTTTCACTATGATGGGACACAAATGAAATGCTGCTTCAGGTCGTTCGAGGTTGTTAGTGAGTTAATCTGTCACATAAGGTATCGATCAAGTGCTCAGACCCACTGTAAATAAGAAAGATATGTATCAAGCTAGCCAGAATGCTTAACTGTTCAACCTGTCCACTGTTATTTCCTTAGGTAACAAATATATGGGGCATTGTCAGTTGTTCAGTAAAAAGTGCAATGAACAAGGATAGCTCTGCTCTCAGTAATGTGAAAGGTCTAAATGCCTCTTTTTTTTTTTTTACAGAACATTCATTTGGTTGTTTCTCTCTGGCTGTTGCTCCATTTATCTCTCTCCCCAACCTCCCTCTCTCCTTCATCATTTTAACTTCCTTCTCCCAGGGCAGGGTGGCACAGTGAACTCCACGTGAATGCTTTATGTTGGCATACTTTCAGTGGAACAAGACACACACACACACACACACCTGTCCCCCTGCCCTTTCTATTACCCGCCACGGCTATACACTGCATCTCCTGCTAGCTGTCAGATGGTTGCTTTTTTAATGGAATGAATTAGGTACTTGGTTAGAGTTCCAAGCATTCTTCATACAAATGTTTAATCCTGAGAGAAATGAGACATGCCGATCCTCACCATAACAACAACTGACATAGCAAAGTTTGTTTAGACACTACCTGAAGCCGTGTAAACTAGTGTGGGGGTTTATCCTAATAAATATTATTTTTCTATTTGTGGATAAGGATTCTATGCAGATTCCGCCATTGCCGGTTCCCAAGCGCCGGATGTGAAAGGAGGAGGGTTAGGCGCCAGGCCAGCAACCCGGCCCTGTAAAAACTTTTACCGCTACGGAAACAACAAGCGAATATTCTAAACGATCCCATCAGCAAAGAGGACCTGGCTCTAACTTGATGACGGTGCTGGAGCAAACCAGCGAGGGTGTCCAACGCCCGATGCAGACCGGAACCTTCGATGCAAAAATTATTTCCAAATTAGGCACCTGAAACGTTAGAACTCTCTGCAAAGGTGGGAAGCTCGCCCAGCTTCTACACGAATTTGACAACTACAATCTTTACATATTGGGCGTCTCCGAAATGCGTTGGACTGGATCAGGAAAGATTGTAAGTGATGGCAAGTCAGTCCTGTATTCAGGACATGAGGAGCACCATATTCATGGTGTCGGATTGGTGCTTAGTAAAAAGGCATCATGTGCATTGCTTGGATGGAAACCTGTCAACGATCGCATCATCACGACGCGATTTCAATCAAGACATGCTAAAACTTCCATCATCCAAGTATACACTCCACCCGAAGACTATGATGACAATCAAAAGGATATGTTCTACGGACTGCTACAAGACACCATTGATGAAATCCATGACGTTAAACTTCTCATCGGTGATTTCAATGCGCAAATTACCGACGACTGTCTTGGCTTAGAAAACGTCATTGGTCCACACAGTTCGGGGCGACAGACCAACGATAATGGTGAACGACTTCTATCCTTTAGCAATATGAACAATTTCTGCATTGGTAACACATACTTCCGACACAAAAACATCCATAAGAAAACCTGGCAATCGCCGGATGGAGCCACATACAATGATTTTGACTTTACCTGTATCTCTCGGCGATGGCGTTCAGCACTGTTGGACGTCCGAGCCTATCGCGGAGCGGACGTTGGATCGGACCATTATCTCATACAATCCTGAATTCGGTTACGGCTCAAACGGAGAGAACAAAAGCAACGACAATGTCCTTACGCTGTGGAGAAGCTGAAAAAACCTGCCGCGGTCCATCAATTCCAACTGGAGTTGAGAAATTGGTTCGAGCTACTCCAAGATGCGGGCGACATCGATGAATACTGGATGGCATTCAAACAAGCAGTCATAGAAACGGTAAAGGAAACCGTGGGTCGCCAATGCGGGACACAGAAAGAACGTTGGATACGGGACCCAACTTGGAGCCTGATTAACGAAAGGAAAATTGCAAAATGCCGATGCGAACAGGCAAAAGCTGACCCTGACAAGGAAACCACAGCAGAGCGATATCGGCAACTGGATAGGACAGTCAAACGAAGCTGCAAATCTGACAAGAAGGCATGGTTGGAATGCAAAGGAGCCGAAGCACATGAGGCGGCTAGCAAGAATGACAATAAGACGCTGTACCGCATTGTACGAGAGTTGACTGGGGCATGGAGCAACTCAAGTGCACCCATCAAAAACAAGGACGGGGTGTTTCTGCGCACCAGAGAAGAACAAGACGCGTGCTGGGTAGAACACTTCAAGGAAACCTTGAACCAGCCCCCCCCTTGCCAACACCTATGACTTTGGCGCCACACCGCCACCTCCAGACCTGGTAGTTAATCTTGATCTAATCACTATCGAGGAAACTAAGGTGGCTATTCGAACACTCAAAGCCAACAAAGCACCCGGCCTAGACGAGATAGCACCAGAAATGCTAAAGCACGGTGGAGACGCAATTGCAAACACCCTCACAGTGCTGTTCAACAAGTGCTGGCAAGATCAGAACAAGTGCTGGCAAGATTCCTCCCAAGTGACTGGAGGAAAGGAGTAATCGTTAAACTCCCCAAGAAAGGCAATACCGCCGACTGCAACAATTGGCGGGGCATTACACTCCTCTCGGTTCCTGGGAAAGTCTTCTGCAGCGTTCTATTACGGTGCCTACAACAAGCAGTGGAAGAAATTCTCCAGGAAGATCAAGCCGGATTCAGAGTGGGCCGATCGTGCAGTGAGCAGATTTACACGCTTCGTAATATCATCGAACAGTGCATCGAATTCCAGCGCCCCCTGCTCATATACTTTATCTACTTCAAAAAGGCTTTTGATAGCGTCCACAGGGGCTCCTTGTGGAAAATCTTATGAGCCTACAGCATTCCACAACGGTTTGTCAACGTCTTCCAGAACCTATATATCAGCTCTAGCTGCTGCGTCAGGACAGACGATGGCTACACAGATTTCTTCAACATCGAAACCGGAGTCAAGCAAGGATGTATCCTGTCGCCAATTCTCTTTTTGCTCGCAGTCGACTACGTCATGAAAAAGGCGATGATGAGCCCAGTGACTGGAATCCCTTGGACAAATGGATCTCATCTCACTGATCTTGATTTCGCAGACGACATTGCCTTGCTAGCGAATACAAAACCGGCTCTACAATCCATGACAACGTGCCTTGAGGGCGAAGCGGAAAAGGTTGGCTTGCGCATTAACACAGACAAAACCAAGGCCATGCGGGTGAATCGTCAAACCAAGGTGCAGATAACTATTGCGCAGCAAACGGTGGAGGACATCGACGAGTTCACATATCTCGGCAGCATAGTATCCAATAATGACGGTGGCTCAGAAGCGGACGTTCGATGTAGGATCGGAAAGGTGGCGGGTGTGTTCCAGCGTCTACGCCGCATCTGGTCCTCAACAATGATCAATACAGGAATCAAAATGCGTCCGTACTCCACGATCGTCATCCCAACCGCCATTTATGCCAGTGAAACCTGGAGGAACACAAAGAGGATCGCCCAGAAACTAAACGTTTTCCATCAACGGTGCCTCTGCTGAATATTGGGTATCTTGTATAAAGACAGAATTACCAATGAGGAAGTTCTTCAAAGGAGTGGATTGCGTAAGCTGGAAGAAATCGTCACCAAATGCAGAATGCGCCTCGCTGGTCATCTCCTACGTCTTCCAGACAAACGCATCTCAAAGGCAGCTGTACACTGGACACCGACAGGAGGAAAGCGAAAGCAAGGCCGACCTAAAACCACCTGGAGATCAACCTTCATCGCTGACCTAAAAACTGTTGACATACGCTCATTGGACGAAGACAGAGACGCTGCAGCCGATAGGACCCGTTGGAGAGCGCTTGTTGCCCAATGCACCAAGGAGTGCAGGAGGAACTAAAATTTTAAAAAATTTAAAATTCTATGCAGAATTTACCGTAAAATCTCTTTTACTACAATCGTAGCTGCAAAGTATTAGGGCGATATAATGCAACATTGAGATTATGTGTTTAATTTTTGCTTATATGTATATTGTACACATGTAGAATGCACTTGGGATCAGCACTATGGTCTTTATCATGCCTTAATCCTCTATAAAATTATAAAATCAAATTATAGTTTAAAATGTGAATCACTCAACTTGCCATCATTTACTTTGCTCTCACATGGTCTCTGTGCAAATGGCAATATGAGAATTATCAGGTCATTTTTCACACCATCCTGTTCACAGCCCAAAAGAAGAACTACTTCTTCAAATATTATAGCTATTTCACATTCATGGTTTTATAGACTATTAAAAATGTCATATAAAAATATGGCAGTTCTCATTCATTAATGACAAAAATCAAATAAAAACCTTAAATTAAAATTTAATCATAACCTGTTCCTCTGTGGAGTCTTCAAAGTCTTTGTCTCTGTGATTGACAAATGGGTTCACCGAGTGAACCAAGACTGCATAAACATGCCCAAGACTGCATAAACATGTCTTCATGTCGAGCATGTCTGGCTGTGTGACAAGATAAGGAATGGACTCCATCTGGTGTTCGAAAAGTGAAAGTTCATTTTAACGTCACAATCACGCCCATGGCTCTGGAATTTTTTAATTTTTTAAAATGAATTTCAAAGCATACAAATATTATTGTTTTTGTAAAATTATAAGTTCAATATGGTGTGATTCTTGCAATTAATTAAGATCATTACATTATGACTACATTAAAGTGCAGTTGATTTTATTTGAGAAGGCTGTCACAGTTGCGCTGGTTATTATATTCCTCCACAGGATTAGGACGCTTTCACACTTGTCCCGAACGTTTGAGGACCGATTCTGGGCTCGTTTGAAGGAGGGACACGAAAGCGCTGGTTTGCTTTCATCACCCCCTGATGTCTCCTGCTGTAGCCCACCGCACTTCCATTCCAGCCAACTACTTCTCTGTTGTCCTTGAAGGATGCTTCGACAAGCACACACTATGGGGACAAGACGATAACTTCTAGAAAACCGGATTAGACATTAATTGCTTGTTTTTTCATTTTATTGTTTAATTATTTTTATTTTAAAATTATTATTGTGGTGACTGTGGTCGGCCAAAGGAGGATGCCCCCCCCCCCCCCCCCCCCTTTGAGACTTGTTTGCTCTCAAAGTTTCTACCTCATGTTCTAGGGAGTTTTTCCTTGCCGCTGTTATCCTTGGTTTTTCACTGGGCTATATACACAAAGCGCTATATACATAAAATTGATTTGATTGAATCTTTCTGCGACTTTTGTTACATTGTATGTCTATAGATTGCCTTTTCCTTGTAAAATGTACTCTACAGTGCTGTACAAACATGTTAGGTACCTGAGAAAAATGGATTTAAAAGGTCTATTTGGATGGTAAGCTTTTATTTACTCAGAAAATACACGAAACCTGAAAAGGGAAGTAACGCGATAAATAGAAATAGTCAAGCTACAAACTGAAGCAATGATGCAGCCCCACACGCGGTGCCGGAAGCGGATAGATCCCACACCTGCCGCGGACCGCCCTATAGCTCGCTGGACGCGAACCCCAAAACACAGCTATAGGAAGGACCAGAGATCGTTACTCTGGACCGCTCACCGTCTCCAAAATGACTTTCACACTTCACCAAACGCACCGAACTCGTGTAGAAAGCGGGCCTGGGGCCGGAAAAAAGATCAATTGCGAAAACAGCGATGGCTGAACTCTTAAGTAGATAATCAGCCTTTTGAAATATTGACGGCTTCACCTGCTGGTTGTTCAGTCAAGGGCTACCTGCTGTGTTATTTTCTCAAACGCGAACCCAAACTGCCATTATGTGGGATAAATTATTTTTAACTCAGTAATGTAGCCATACAACTACAAAACACAGTAAGCACATTTAACCGTAACTATGTTTTAAGGGTAAATTTTTAGCCTATTTATTTGTTTATTGAAATGTAATTTTTCTTTTTTCTATAAAGATTATGACAAAGTATTTGTATCCGAATATAGCAGATTTACAGAGAACACTAAGTATACAGAATCAGTATAAAATCTTTTTCTTTATTATGGCTTCAGCCTACTCCAATAAATCAAAAAGCTGAATCAGATATACATATAACAGTACAACCAGAACACAGCAAAACAACCCTTTTCTATGATTTCACTGTATAGGAAAAGCATTCAATGAAGTTTTTAAAACGGGTGTTTCTCATTTAAAGAAGAATTGCAACAAAGAATCAACTCAAAGACAGAGAAACCTGATTTACGTTATTTGTTTCGTGAAAAAAAGAGCAGACTGCAGACACATAGGCCAAGCTCTGAGAACAGAAACATTTCAACTGTTAATGGGCAAATAAATGAATACGTGTGCGTATGACTGAGCTCCGCGCTGCAGGCTGAAGTGTTCGCTCATGCGTGCGCGTTGCCTTCGGTTCGCGCGGCTAGACACGCGCTAACCATCGCGAGCGGGCCAGGCTCTGTCAAGCTGCTGAAAGACAGAAGGCGAGAGTGCGAGCGTGGACGCGCAACACTATTGGCAGCGTCAGTTATTTCAGCTCGCCACACCATTTGTCTTTGCATATGCTGACCATAAAGGCGAGTGGTGCTACTTAGGGTGTAATTATATATAATATATACTCACCGCATACTTAATTAGGAACACCTACGATCACTGGTACCCCTTGCTTGCGGGTGCATTTAATAGTTGTACAACTGCAGACAGCAGCTGTTACCACGTGCATCTTGTTAGATTCTGACCCTCTGTCCCATCCATCACTGGTCAATTTCTGACAACAGGACCACTTGCTGACCAGATATTAGTAGGGTGGCTATCTACTGGGCACGGTTGTGGGTGTTTTTGCGCTAGGTTGAAAGTGAGGTACCAAAAAGAAATTATTCAGCCAGATATAGTCCTGTGGTCAGAGATTGACCAAAGAAGAAAGAGGTCATCAACTT